>NW_023362655.1:0-249 GCF_001411555.2 Juglans regia | reverse complement strand
AGAATCTCTACCCCTTTTGGTCCTAGGCAGCCCCAAAACAAAGTCCATAGATATGTCTACCCATGGCTCACTAGGAACGGGTAAGGGTGTATACAACCCATGTGACAAAACCTTAGATTTGGCCTTTCTACATGTAATGCACCTTCCACAAATACGGTTAACATCTCTCTTCATCTTAGGCCAAAAGAAATGTTCATGCAAAATGTCTAAAGTTTTCTTGACACCAAAGTGTCCCATTAATCCCCCACC
>NW_023362653.1:0-249 GCF_001411555.2 Juglans regia | reverse complement strand
GAAGGGTTCCTGTGTTGCATACCTACAAAGATGGAATTTGTCCCTCTCGTTGCCCCTTGTCCTTGTCGGTGCTCATCTTTGGGTGCTGGCTGGACTCTGAAGTTGTCCACGTGTTACCATGCAAGCCTTCGAGTTTACGTTGGTTGTCCTGGACCATGTGGGCGTTCTCGTGCTCTTGGATGCGGAACATTGTGTTGGTGTGGGGGGTCTCCGGCCTCTTTATCCCAAACCGAGCGTTCTCGTTTGACA
>NW_023362652.1:0-249 GCF_001411555.2 Juglans regia | reverse complement strand
CGAAAATAGGCAAAAATCGATAGGTGATGCTTGGAACACATCCAAGATGTATTGGAATGAATTTAGGAAACCAATTTGGGTGGTTTCAATTGTCCAAAAGCACGAGACAAGTGTTCGCCCCCGTTCATGCACGTCGGGTGGCAACCTTGGGGGGCCATGTTGTGAGTGTTGTATTGCAATCTTTTGAGGCAACAAGGAAGATTGCTTTTGTAGAGTTTGTGTGATCTACGGTGTTCTTCGTCGGACCTT
>NW_023362650.1:0-249 GCF_001411555.2 Juglans regia | reverse complement strand
ATATTCAATAATATTTTTCGTTACAAATATTAAAAATAAAATACAAAATTTGATAGAATGTAGTAAACAACAGTCAGATGATAACGTTATCCGCAAAAGTCGAACTCCGTACTTCCTCAGTCAAGGTATCAACCTTGTCGTTGAAGATAGTTACACGATGGGTGAGTTCGGCAACAGACGCCGATATAGCCTCGAGCGATCGATCGATCTTATGATCAATATGCGCAGTCAGCTGTGAGATGACCGCAT
>NW_023362649.1:0-249 GCF_001411555.2 Juglans regia | reverse complement strand
TGTAGCACCCATATGGTCACGTTAATGATTAAGTCTATTGAATAAGATTCCAAGTTCAAGTCATGTTTCACGTTATGTTATGTTCAAATTTACGTTCACGCAATCATGGTAATCCCATGAGACAAGAATATGTTCCAAGTTCATATTATGTTATGTTCACGTTTACGTTATGTTCCAAGTTCACATTTATGTTATGTCATGCTCAAGTTCAAGTTCAAATTATGCATGTTCACGTTCATGTTATGTTTC
>NW_023362648.1:0-249 GCF_001411555.2 Juglans regia | reverse complement strand
TCTACACAAATATAATATTTTATGAGACTTAAAACAAAACCCATTTAAACATAAACCCAAATAGACCACTCATCTGAAAATACATATCTAGAACATACACTAAGAGTAAACTGGTAATAGTATTCAACTATTAAGTTAACAATTTACATATATATATATATATATATATATATATAGGAAAATGATAGGGATCCCGCTGGGGGATCCCGTTCATTTTTCCCGTTACAATTTTTCTTTAGTTTTTTTTTT
>NW_023362647.1:0-249 GCF_001411555.2 Juglans regia | reverse complement strand
CTATTTTCTCTTCTCTTATTTCCCATGCCTAGCGGGGCAGGCTCGACACCACACAATGCTTCCACACGCTCAGCTAGCCTTGTGCTTGGTTGGGGTGTGGTTCATTTTGTTTGATGTTGTGGTCTGGCGGACGTAACGGCGTGTGAGTGGTGACAAGGTTGTATGTCTTGACAGGCTCCGTGCTTGTGCATCGAACTGTTAGGCGTGCTCCTCCTCATTTTTGCTCCTCGTGTGAATAGCATGTTGGGC
>NW_023362645.1:0-39312 GCF_001411555.2 Juglans regia | reverse complement strand
AGATGAGCGTAAGGAGTATCACTATAGGAACATGGATGACGGAAGTTTATTAATCCCCATATATATTTATTATATATAAGTACACAACAGTAGTAGAGGAAAATTGACAAAAATCAAAACACCCCACTACCACATTCAACCACATGCGTACCACAATAACAACCCCAGAAACATAACATTAATAAATACACAGGGCCATGATAGAAATTAACATACTTGGAAGAATTGCAGATTTTTTGGTTATTAGGAAAGCTGATAGAAATTAATATAGGCTTTCATAATTGCAGATTTTTTGGTTATTTTATTAATGCTCATTGTGGATAAAAACAAGAATTTAAACAGATGCTTGTAAAAAACACATTAGGGAACAAATACCTGAGCCCCAATACCCAAGCTCTGTAGCACTCAAAACTCTCAATATAGATGGTCTATCACTGCGACTAATTGGCTCCAATACCCAAGCCAAGTAGCAGTCAAAAGTCTCAAGATGTTCATACAAACTACAACCCCTCAAAGTCCTGTAAATTGTGTACACTGGAAAACAGTGTGAAGTTGGAGAAATGCATAGGAAAATATGTGGTCAGTGCAGAAACTTCACACGGAGCAGCAGTGAAGTCCCAAGCCCGGACACACAATACCTTGAGGGGTACCTTTTAATTGGCCAACAATGAACAATCTTCCAACATGCCTATTTTTTTTTTTACCACTTTAAAGTTAAAACTTCCAATTTTCCACGTCTATTTTTTGGTCAAGTTGTTATGGCCATTTTCTTGTGTGCTTGTCTTCATAGTCAAGAGGATGGGATGGCTTATGTGATTCACGTTCATATATTGACCCAGGGCACTATGTAAACTTTAGCTAGATAGATAGTAAGTTGCTATAAGTTGCTAGGTGAAGGAAAAATATGTAATTTGCAGGAAAAAAAATAATGAAAACACAGGAAAATGTTATATTATTTATGTATGATACCATAACACTACAACAAATTTGAGATTTTGGGACGAAATTATTTAGGGACGAAATTTTTTTCATCCCTAAAAGTCATTTTTTGGGACGAAATTTAAATTTCGTCCCAAAAAATCGATGAATTTAGAAAACCGTTCGAACGTCAAAATAACCGATCGAACAGTTTTTTCTGCGACGAATTAAATCGTCTCAAAAAAATTTTCCCGTTCGAACGTGAAAAAATACGTTCGAATAGTAAAATTTGGCGGATAATTACTTTATTATGGCGGGGAAAGTTCAAAAACGTTCGAACGAGAATTTGTTGTGTTCGAACGGAAAATATTTGGTGGCAAATCCTGGCAGGAAGCTTTCTAAACCGTTCGAACGGAATATATTTAGTTAGAACATATTCAAGCACCACATTTATACATTCGAATGTATAATATTAATTTCGGTACGAAACTCAAAATATAAAAAATATCTATCATATATACAAATTCATTAATTAATTTTATGTAATTAATTTTAAAATATTTTAATGATTTCTTTTACTTTAAATAAGATATTTAGTAAATAAATATTATCAATCACATACATATTAATCAACCAAATAAAGCAAATTATCAAAATGCCATATATATTGTTCATAATTACAACAAAAGAAAATATAAATAAAAGATAAAAACTATTGTGATGCGAGGTCTCTACACACATCCTCGACTGCAGCTAATTGTAGGGGTGTGCAGAATTCCGAGAATTCCGACTCCGTCCGACCTCCGCTCCGATGCCGACTCCGACGGAGTCGGAGTTGTCAGAATTCGGAGTAACTCCGAATAATTTTTCGGAGTCGGATCGTCCACAAGGGGATGTGGCGAATGCCAATGCTACAACTCCTACACCGGTGGGTACTTCCACCCCTAGAGCCACATCTAGGGCAGCTACATCTAGAGCAGCTACATCTTGTGCGAGTAGTCGACTCCCACTCCCAGTTGATATAGAGGATGAAGATATGTTCAATGAGGAGGAGGAGATGCCCATTGAGCAAGATCAACCACCACGACCTTCTAAAAAGAGGTCGTGGACATGGGAGCATTTCACCAAAATTCCTGGTGAAATTGCGAACCCAGTGGCAAGATGTCATTATTATGGATCACTTTGTGGATGCCATTCAAAGAAGCAAGGTACCAGTGTGTTAATAGCACATCTAAACGGTTGCCAACGATATAAGATAGCGAAGGGATTGCAAGCCACTGATCAGACCAACCTCAGTTACCAAACTTCTACAGCCACTGATGGTACACAGACTAAGAAATTGGTCATCCCTCAATACAGTGAGAAGATGTTGAGGGACATGCTTGCAGAGATGATAATTACTGATGAGATGCCATTTACCACAGTCGAGAAAAGAGGCTTTCGAAAGTTTCTAAATTTTGTTGAGCCACGATTTCCCATTCCATCACGGTATACAGTGATGCGAGATTGTATGAAGAGGCATGCGAAGGACAAGGAGGAGATGAGGAAGATGTTTATTACCACTGGCCAAAGAGTGTCTTTTACGACTGACACATGGACTTCCATACAGAACGTCTGCTACATGTGTATCACGGCACACTACATTGACAGTGAG
The DNA here is from genome assembly GCF_001411555.2 of Juglans regia. Taxonomy (NCBI): domain Eukaryota; kingdom Viridiplantae; phylum Streptophyta; class Magnoliopsida; order Fagales; family Juglandaceae; genus Juglans; species Juglans regia. The sequence continues at coordinate 36,740 of NW_023362645.1, read as the reverse complement.
TGGATTTTGCATAAAAAAATTATTGGTTTTAAAGAAATTGTGGATCATAAAGGTGCATCCATTGGGGCGAAGATGGATGATTGTTTAAAGGACTGGGGAATTCGAAAAGTGCTATGTATTACAGTTGACAATGCCAGTGCGAATGAAACAGCAATTGATTGGTTTAAGCGGAACACGACGGTGATAGATGATGTCATTCGGGCCCACGAGTTTATTCACGTTCGATGCTGTGCTCATATCATTAACCTCATAGTTGTTGAGGGATTAAAAGAGATTCATGATTCCATAACCCGAGTCCGCAACATTGTACGATATGTGAGGGGTTCCCCTCAAAGGCTTGCCAAGTTTAAGGCAATAGCAGAAGATTTGAAGATTGAATGTTCTAGTATGCTGTGCTTGGACGTTCCGACTCGATGGAATTCTACATACATGATGTTGGATGTGGCACAGAAGTACCAAAAAGCATTCGAGCGGATGGAGGTCGAGGATGGGGGCCTGAGGTATGCTTTGTTGGAGCCAGCAGGACAGGGGCTCGGTGCGCCAGACGCACATGATTGGACCAGTGTGAGTTATTTTGTTGAATTTTTAAGAACTTTTTATGAGATAACCATGCGACTATCTGGATCCAAATATACGACTGCGAACTCATTTTTCAGTGAGCTCTCGGAGCTTCACTTCCAGTTGGAAAATAGTTGTACTGACTCTGCTGGATTGTTATCTGATATGGCTACGAGGATGAAGATCAAATATGATAAATATTGGGGGAATATTGAGAAGATAAATAGATTGCTATTTGTGGCTGTGATCCTTGACCCCCGAGTTAAGTTGGCCGTTCTAGAATTTTGGGTAAATTCCGTCCTCGGGGCAGTGAAGGCTGGAGAGTTTATTAGATTGCTAAAAAGTGATGTTGATGACTTATATCATCACTACAGTACTAGTGCTCAGCCTTCATCCGCAGTTGGTAGCTCCTCACATTCGAGGCCGACAGGATCGACAGTTCCCTCAGGTGATACTGACCCATCTGTAGGGGTTAGAGGCAATCGTGTCATACGGCAGTATCATCAACTCATGTCAACAAGGAATATTATGCATTGTACATCTGAGGTTGAACGATATTTTATGGAAGCTGTCGAGGCACCTAGTGATGTATTTCAGTTATTAACTTGGTGGAAAGTTAATTCCACCAAGTATCCAGTCCTTTCCCGTGTGGCCCGAGATGTGCTAGCCATTCCTGTCACTACGGTTGCCTCAGAGTCGGCATTTAGCACTGGAGGTCGCGTGTTGGATGCTTATCGGAGTTCATTGTCACCGTCAACCGTGGAGGCCCTCGTTTGCACACAGAATTGGATAAGTGAAACGCCCATTGGACTAGATACCGTTGGCGTTGATGCCGAGAGCTATAGGCTTGAATCGGGTAAGTTTATATGCTTTTAAATGATGATTTAATTATTTTTAATGTTTCTAACTTCTACTTTTTATGATTTTATAGATCTAATTGTGAACCCTAACATAATTACCGATGATTGAGAGTTTGGAACGGACGCTACTTGAGAGTTGGGATGGAGTTGAGAGAACCTCCTTTCTTGGTAAGAATCAAATTATTCTTTTACCGTATATAATTTTTTATTATCAATTTTTTTTCATCTATTGATTGCTACTTTCTATCTTCATTTCAGGCGTGACCAATGGAACATTGGGGTTTGAGTGAAACCCGTGTTTAATTTTTATGTAGTTATATTTCAAGACTGAGTCATATTGTTATTACGTTATAAATGAGACTGTTATAACTTATGGCTGCATCATACATGTTATTTACTTTTTAAACTATTTATATAGTTATATTTATGTACTTATATCCCGAGCAAATACGTGGGATAAGTACTCTTTATTCTATAATTTCTATTAGTACTTATCCATCATCTCTCAAAAGTTTATAATTTATTATCCAACTGAAATTAATCGAATTATACAAATTCGTACCATCATTCTTTTCTATAAAATTTTAAATTTGTGTAATTTTCAACTCATGAGTCATGAGCACTTTTAATGCTAAATTTCAGGCGGACATAAAACAAATTAAAGATATAATCAAAATTTAGTAACAAAATCAGAACGAATATTTAAATTATTGAAAACTCTTGAATAAACCAAATATTTATAGATGGTTAACTTTTAAAAAAATATATATATATTGCCCACTATCTGAAACGAAATTGAACAACAAAATTTAAATAATAATAAAAAAAAAATTCTGAAATTGAGTTCGGAGTCGGAGTCGGAGGGGAATTTTGGCTCCGACCCCGGTCGGAGTCGGAGGTCGGAAATGACAACTCCGACTCCGTCAGAGTCGGAGCCCACCCCTAGCTAATTGTGTCTCTACCTGTGTCAGTCGAGTACTAACTGTGACTTGAGTTGCATTATTGGCATTAATCGCTGTACGTAACTCATCAACCTCTGTACGTAACCCAGAGACGGTAGCCATAATCTCTGTACGCAACTCAGACATGGCAGTATGCACTGCATCAATCACTGCTGATGTGTGTACACCGATCTCAGCACGCAATATGTCAGCCATCTCCTCGCGAATATATGTGCGTGATGTCTCAGCCTGTGTAGATGTCTCACCAGGCGATACTCCAGTATCTCCTGGCTGCCCATCTCTCTGAATCTCAGCCCTGTCAGGAACAGCTCCACGAAAACGAAATCTAGAGTGTCCCGTGCTCCGTGATAGGGTGGTGCTGTTGATCGGTGCCATCGGAAATCGGGAACGCTCGGCAGGTTCGGACACAACCCCGGCATGTAGCAAAAATCGAGTGATGAGGATCCCAAACGGCAGTATATCTGTCGTAATAAACCGTGCCTCTGATCGGATCCTCTCAAATATATAACCAACGAGGTCGATCGGGATGCCACGAGCGACCCGTATCATAAATCTCGCTCGATCCATGCCGACCTCGGTCTTGTGCTGCCGTGGGTCAATATTGTTGGCAATGATCAAATTCATAATCTTGAAGAAAGAAGATAAATCTGCCTGCCTAATACTCTTGGAGCCATCGTACACTGGAGCATCTGGACCAACAATCAAGTCTCTGACCTCGTGATCAGCAAGTGTATCTATCTCATCTGTGTAATCTAGTCCCTCGTCCTGAGACATAGCTGCATCACCTGAAGGACCAGACTCTCTAGGCGGGAGGTTTGGATAGGCATCAAGAAGCCTAGGAATACCCAGATATGCAGCGAGTCCATCCGCTGAAAATATAACAGGAGCTCCTCGGACACAGATCCTATATGCCCCTCCATCGTCTGGGCTAGCAGCACCGATCTCTTTATAGAACTCAGTAACGATCTCAATGAAGGAAACGAGCTCCATTCCTTCTTCTCGCTGATCTAAGATTGGTGCCCAACCACGATCATTGAATACTGATGGGAGGGAATGACCCTCCCATATAAGAGCGACAAAATCAGACAGTTTTACTTGTCGCTCAAGTAAAACGGTCCGCTCTCGAACTGTTTAGATGGAAGGTTCTCCTGATCTACCACGTTTACGGCCCCGATAAGACATTATTATGATCCTGCAATTTAAAAAATAAAATATACATTCAAGATTAGTGATAAAATCTAATTACGACTAAAAGATTTACAAAATTATATACTAATAGCAATTTAATAAATTAATTGATAGAACATATAATCAATTAAACGATGAAAACAATTTAATAAGCTAATAAAATGTTAATGGATTTAATTTAATAATTAGCGTTCGAACGTCTAAATATATGGTCGAACGGACAATTAATAACGTTCGAACGTGTCTATCAAGTTCGAACGTACAGGTTTACCCGTTCGAACTAACTGGTTAATACCGTTCGAACGTAAAACAGATCTAACTCGGCCATGGCTGAGTCAACTCAGCAGCCATGAAAATACTCAAAAATTAATCGATTCCGTGGTTTCTTCGACTAAAAAACAAAGTACTCTTCATTTCTAAACATCCTACGATAGATTTATGATGTTTTACGGTAATTATTAATGAAAAAATGTAATTTTAAGAAAAAAAAACAAATAAAACCATAAAATTATAAAATAAACGGTAAAATGAGTTTGAAAATACATACCTTTAGTTGGGAGGAAAAATGTTTGACGTATGTGCTGATCACGACGGCAGACGGCGGTGAATGTAGTGCGTTCAAACGTTTTCTCGCTTTTTCAAACGGTGGGGACGGCGGCGTGAGAGAAATCGCTGCCCGCGATAACTTATACGTGCATAACCGTTCGAACGTTAATAGTAAATGTTCGAACGTTAATATAAAACCGTTCGCCCGTTACTATTTCACGTTCGAACGGAAGTTTTGTAAGTTTATTAAAAAATATATTAAATGTATACTATATTTATATTCATATAAATTATTATAATATATATACTATTATAGTAGATTATATATACTGTAATCTACTATGTAATATTATAATATATATTATAATAGTAGAATACTTTAAATGAAAGCATAATAACTTATAAAATATTTTCTTATAGTATAATAGTAATATATCATAATACTTTACTATCAAAGTGTTATATATGAGATATTAAGATATATATAGTACCATATAATAGCATGTAGTACTATATGGTATGAGTTTATACTTAACTAATATATGTCATATTACATATTCCATTATACTTTACCTACTAAAGTTATAAATGATATTATACAACATATATACATAGAGTATAGATTACTTATAATATACTATCATCTTATAAATTTCTCTAGACTTTATTATGTGACCTTAGTATATTTGGGGCTATATATATGTGAGTATATATTACTAATACATATGATCTTAATAATATATATGATAGTATAGGTCACTATATATATGATAATATATATTACTATATATACTATATAATTAGTATAGATTACCATATATATGATAGTATATATTACATTATATATGATAGTATATATAACTAATACATATGATGTTATAGTACTTTTCATTTAATGATGAAAAAAGTTATATTTAATCATAAAGGATATGTGTTCGAACGGTACTCATAAACAGTTCGAACACATATGTTAACGTTTGAACGTAAAATAAAACATTCGAACGGACAAGGCAAATGGCGGGAAAACATCCCGCCAATTAAAGACAGCTGGATTACCGTTCGAACGTAATTTGTTATAGTTCGAACGGATTATTGCAGTGGTGGGAAAATATCCCGCCAATTAAAATATAGTATCATCTAATATGTCTACATATATTAATGTTGTTCTTTTATTCAAAGGTATAATGAAAAAAAGAAAATAAATAAAACTTTGTAATACCGATTGGGTCAGTTAGAAATTAACGTTCGAACGATAAATTTTCGAGCGGGAATAATTCAATAACGTTCGAACATACTTTTTATACGTTCGAACGTGAAAATTAGGAGGGAATTTTCTCCCGCTTAATATTTTCACATTCGAACGGTTAGTAAATAACCGTTCGAACATGAAATGTTCTTCAAAAACACGACAGAACCTCACAATTTTGTTTCTCTCCTCCTGCGCTGTCGCTCCGTGTGGTCGCTTGAAGATTACCCTTCGCATATCAGAGGTATTCTTTCTCAAACTAACTCTTAAACTCAAAAAAATTGTTCATCTCACTCTATTATTCTCGGATTAATACTTGTAGGATAGTTTGTGATTATTTTTGGATTATTTTCGGATTATTTCCTTTTCATCTTCAATTTGTCAGGTATTTCTTTTAAAATAGAAATGTATGATTTGAACTTAATATTTTGCAATGTTAGAAAGTTGTATGCTTTGAAATTGGTGTTTGTGTTTGTTAGAGTTTGTAATTAATGGAGTTTTCGGCATTGTTGAAGACGACTGGAATCTGGAACGAATACGTTCAAACGGATTAGGATTACCGTTCGAACGTATTCATTTTGTTCGAACATCGGGTATCATCGTTCGAACGGGTAATGACATTTCATCAATAACGTATACATAATACAAATAGTTTGGGATAGTTGTGTAATACATAATACAAATAGTTTGGGATAGTGATGGGCGTATCAGATGCCCATGCAGAGAATGCAGGAATTTGCGTTCTCATAAGATAGACTTGGTGAGAGAGCATCTGTTTGTCAAAGGTATTGATAAGGGTTATACTGATTGGGTCTTACACGGCGAACCATATCCAACTTCATTTGAGGCTCCACATGAAGAAGAAGAGATCGATGAAGATGTACAACCAGAGATTGTTGGAGATGATTACGATGAGGATTTGGAGGAAATGTTAGGTGACATCGGTGCGGGAATGTTTATGGATGAAGGTGACACGGACACATTAAGCTCAAATGATGGGGGCCATAACACTTTTGCACGCTTGTGGAATGATTCACAGCGTGAGCTATATCCAGGATGCAGAAGACATAGTAAGTTGTCGTTTACCGTAAGATTGCTTCACATAAAATCAATGTGTCGATTATCTATTAAGGCAGTCAATATGTTACTTGAGCTGTTTAAAGAGGCACTGCCGACAGACAATACTTTACCTCGTAACTTCTATGAAGCAAAAAAGTTGAAACGAGGACTCGGATTTGATTACAACGTAATACATGCATGTACGAATGACTGCATATTATTTTGGCGAGAGAATGAGCAGTTGAACGAGTGTCCTATATGCCACGAGTCAAGATGGACATCGGACAAGGCAAATGTTCCGCAAAAGGTCGTCCGCCACTTTCCATTGATACCTAGATTACAACGATTATTTATGTCACGCGCAACGGCTGTAGATATGACATGGCACTCATCAAATAGAGTAAGGAACGAGAATATTTTGTCACATCCTGCTGACTCCCAGGTGTGGAAGGAATTTGATCAGGAACACCCATGGTTTGCTGAAGAACCGCGTAACGTAAGACTTGGGTTGGCAACAGATGGATTTAATCATTTTGGGAACATGAGTACTAGTCATAGTACTTGGCCAGTTGTACTTATGCCGTATAATTTACCACCTTGGAAGTGTATGAAAGATCCATATTTCATGATGAGTTTGCTCATCCCAGGTCCGAGGTCACCGGGAAATGATATAGACATACACTTACAGCCATTGATTGCAGAATTGAAAGATTTGTGGGAGAATGGGGTTGTCACATTTGATTCGTCAACAGGCAAGTCGTTCAAGATGCATGCTGCGGTGTTGTGGACAATAAATGATTTTCCAGCTTATGGGAATTTGTCAGGTTGGAGTACTAAGGGGAAAATGGCATGTCCAACTTGTAACAAATATACCAAATCTGAATGGCTTACGTACGGGAGGAAATTATGTTTCATGGGTTATCATCGATTTTTACCTGGTGACCATATATGGCGTGGAAATTCTAGAATGTTTGATGGAACTGTTGAATGGGGCCAACCTCCACCATATTTGTCTGGCGAAGATGTACTTGCACAATTTATAGATGTTGGTTGTAATGAATTTGGTAAAAAACAACGAAAGAGAAAACGAGCTACGAATGAGTTGAATTGGACAAAGAAGAGTATATTTTTCAAACTCCTGTACTGGTCGAAGTTAAAATTGCTACATAGCCTTGATGTTATGCATATTGAAAAAAATATTTGCGAATCCGTATTGGGAACATTGATGTCAATTGAAGGAAAAACAAAGGATACAATAAACTCAAGGAAGGATTTGAAGCGGTTGGGAATAAGACGGGAAATGCAGTTGCAAGAAAATAGTTCGTCTGTCTACATGCCGATTGGATGGTATACATTGTCAAGGAATGAAAGGGTTATATTTTGTGAGTGGCTAATGAAGATCAAATTACCGGACGGTTATGCCTCGAATCTAACAAGGTGTGTGAGAACAAATGATTGGAAAATAACTGAATTAAAAAGTCATGATTGTCATGTTTTCTTACAGCGTATCTTGCCTATTGGTATCCGTGGGTACTTGACCAGAGATGTGCGCGTGGCTTTGACTGAGTTGGGTGCATTTTTTAAAGACTTATGTGCTAGGACGTTGAATGTAGAAGCTTTGGATCGAATGGAACGAGAAATTGTCATAATATTGTGTAAGCTAGAAAGTATTTATCCACCGTCATTCTTCGATGTCATGGTTCACCTAGCCGTTCATTTGCCACGTGAGGCTCGACTTGCAGGACCAGTTCAATATAGATGGATGTATCCCATTGAACGATTTCTTGGAAAGTTGAAACGTACAGTGGGTAACAAGGCCCGTCCAGAAGGATCAATTGCAGAAGCATATATTGACGATGAGTGGCATACCTTCTGTTCCAAATATTTCCACGGAGTTGACACTCGGTTTGATCGGCCAGAAAGAAACTTTGACGTTGACCGAGCAAGACAACGGACTATATATTCTGTGTTTTCCCAACAAGTTCGTCCAATTGGTGCAGTGCGTGGTTATGACTTGTGTGGAAGAGAGTTTGAGAAAGCTCAGTGGTACGTGCTGAACAATTGCCCTGAGATAGAGAACTACTTGAAGTAAGTTATAACTTTTTCTTAATTTAAATTGCCTCATTACTTTTAAAAAAATACAAAATATAAAATATTTGTGGTAATCATCAATTTCAGTGATCATATTAACGTGCTCAAGGAATTAGGAGTAAATAATATAAACCAGAAACATGAAGAGGAGTTCCCGAGATGGTTTGAAGAACGGGTAATGAAATTACATATGCGTTACTCAATAACAAATGAAAAAATATTAATTTCAACTTTGATATAGTATATGCTTTACTCAATATGTAGGTTGTACAATTGCATGCGAATAATCCAAATGATATATCTGATGAACTGTATGCATTGGCACGTGGCCCATCGAGACGCGCTGCTCGATATTCTGCATGTATTTCTCGGGGAAGTAGGTATCACACACTGGATCGAGATTGTTATAGGAAAACCCAAAATAGTGGTGTCCTAGTCGAAGGAAGTCATGATGGAGAAAATATTGATTTCTATGGGGTTATTGTCGATATAATTGGAATGAAATATTTGGGAGAGCTTGCGGTGTATCTGTTTAAGTGTGATTGGTGGGATTTAAGCAATCCTCGTACTGGAGTCCGTGATGATGAATATTTTTTGAGTGTTAATACATCAAAAAAATGGTATGAAGATGATCCTTTTATTTTGGCTTCTCAAGCATCTCAAATATTCTACTTAGATGACCCGAAGTTAGGAAATCAATGGCGAGTAGTTCAAAAATATTCTCCAAGAAATATATATGATGTTATCCCTCAGGTGGAAGGACAAGATGAAGAAGAAGATGACTCTTCTACTCAAGAAGCATACCAAGAGAGTCAACCCGCCTTAAATTTGTTTGTGGATTTGAGCCAGTATGAGATGATTCCATTAAATAGAGAAGATATTGAGGCTGAAATTGTTGATGCGACAGTTGAGGAAAATGTTGAATCATCTGAAGTATCTACAGATGATGAGAGCGAATTGTCAAATGAAACTGATACAGATTCTGATTGACCAATTATGTGTTAACATTACACTTGATGACAAATATTTTACTTATTGAATGTATCAGTAGTTTGAAATTATGCCGCCAAAGAGGAAGGAAGTTCGCAATCCATCTCCACCTGTTCCTAGCTCTCCTTCAGACTCACCATTAGAGATTGATTCTACAGAACAAGGTAAAAATCTAATACTCATAAAAGTTATTAATTAAGGTCCTGTAATAGAAATATAAATGCAATTGATTACAATGTTATATTTTATAGAATCTACAGTACAATCTCGTCAAGGTCGAGGCACCACTAGAGGGGTGACGTTGGAAAAATATCGGAAGGTGGGTAAGATCAAGGTTAACATTCCTGACGAACATACTGGGGGCGAAGGACAACCAGCAGCTTGGCTTGCATCACATGTGGGTGCTCTTACACGAACTTACGCACCTTTGGCAACGACTTCATGGAAGAAAGTCCCCCAAGATGTTAAAGAGCTTATCAAGAAGCGTTGTTTGGTAATGTTTAAAATATTGATTTAGTAGAATAAATTCCTATATTTTACTTAAATTTAGAATATTATAAATGATAATGTGTTTGTGACTATTTTTTTAAGGATGATTTCGAATTAAATTTTGGTCGGAGAGAGGAGCGTAAGACTGTGGAAGAGCTTATGGGTAATGCATTCCGCAAATATAAGGCGGGGTGTCATGAGCATTATAATAAGTTTGAGAAGAAGGAAGATGCACGCCAACATCCTTTCCAGGATGTCCGACCTTCTGAGTGGGAAAAACTTTGTGACATGTTTGAGGATCCATCATGTCAGGTATAATGAAATTTAATTATTTTACTTGTCATATCTGTCATTTCGCTTCATAATATTTTCAATTTCTTTGCAGGAGCGAAGTTCTATAAACAAAACAAATAGATCAAAATTGAAGATTAATCATCATGCAGGCTCAAGATCTTTCCATCGTCTTTCTCAGAAATTGGTATTGCTATTTTTTTATTGGATATAGTTAATTATTTGGACTCATCATAATGACTTTATATCTTTAACACATTTATTGTAGCAAGATTCAGATACTAATTATGATCTGACAAAATTATATGCTGCATCGCACACTGATCGTAATGGAGAGTGGACTCATCCTGATGCCCGTGAAACTTATGTAAGTTTTATAACCTGTTTGAATTAAATATATTAGAATATTTATGACGATATTAATTCTTTATCTTATATATGGCTAGGATAAAATGGTTGCCTTACGTGCTGAATCTGCGTCAGATCAAAATTCCTCAACAAGTGATATTGAGATTTTTACACAAGTCCTGGGTCAACGTTCAGGATATTTGAGGGGTTTGGGTCGTTGCGTAAAGCCTGGTCCCTCTTCCTCTTCTTCTGGGAATGCATCTATGACTTCTATAGCGCTAGAGAATGCGAATTCCAGAATCGAAGAATTGACTGCAAGACAGCATGAGTTAGAGGCTCAATTGGCAAAACAAGCAGATATGGAGATGCACCTCAAACAACATGAAGAACAACAAGAAGAGTTCAGAAGACAGATGCAACTCCAAATGCAGCAGCTTATGCAACAGTACAGGCCTCCAAACAACTGATGGATTTTGGGATTATCTATTTATGTACGAACAATACCTGTCTCGCATGTTATTTATTTACTTTGCGCTTATTTTCACACTTTTGTGAGTGTTAAACAGTTTCTAATGTATTGTGGCAAATAGTATGAATGTCTATTTGGTTTTCTATTATTGATTTAAATTAAAGAGATATCGTTCGAACGAACGTAAAACGTTCGAACTCTATGTAACGGCAATAGCGTTCGAAAGTGGATATAATGTTCGAACGAAATTCATGTTCGTAGTGTTCGAACGATCACACAACGTTCGAACGTAAATAATTGCAGTCGTGTTCGAACATATCCTATACCGTTCGAACCCATATAGCGTTCGACCTGACCATTTAACGTTTGAACACAAAGACAATTCATAACGTTCGAACGAATTCATGTGTGTTCGAACATATTTCGAAATCGTTCAAACACGTTACTACTGTTCGAACTTAAAATTTTTTTCCGTTCGAACTATTTTCTGGGACGAATTTAAACCGTGACGAAAATTTTTTTTCGTTCGAACGTGTTCGAACTGTTTCCTTCAATTTCGTCCCAAAAGAAATTTTTTGGGACGAAATGGTGATTTTCGTCCCAAAATGCCTTTTGGCACAGTGATATTGGAACGACTTTGGGACGAATTTTTTTCGTCCCAAAAATTTTTCCAGGACGAAATTGGGGTCTTTTGGGACGAAAATTTTCGTCCCAAAAGACCCTTTCTGTTGTAGTGTAAAATAAAAAAATAAAAAACACTATATAAACATAATTCATTCTCTCTTCCATGGAGACTTACAGGCCAAAAACCAGGTACGGGATCAATTTCATTTGTACAATCTTATTGTACAAGTTCAATATGTGGGGAATAAAGGCAATGTTCAACTATCCATACGGTTGGAATAAATTACCCAGCATCTTCATTATTCTAAATTTGGCTAAGCTCATGCACTATAAATCAAGTTTAGGAATGCTACTAAAATGAAAGTGCATGATACATCCCGTATATATATATATATATATATATATATATATACAAAATTTTTGTTTTGCTTCAGGTTCGAACTTCATGGGGGAAAAATAAAAGCCTCGGGCGCATCCATAGAGATTTGTGAGTAACCAAACTTTTCGATTCATCTAATCTAAGGATAACATGCTTTCTGTTATTCATATTAATCTCGATCAATAACCACAAGCCGAACCAAATTAGGCTCAAATTCATGTTCAAAAAACAAGAGTAATAATCAGAAAAATTTACACATTTCGCATAAGGGACACGGCAGTAGATGCATTGAGATGAGATACACATACTTGGAAGGATCGTGTTCTTGGAGCCGTGGTGGTGATACGGGTACCCCGAAGGTGCTTATGGTGGATTCGAGTTCTTGAGGTGGGGTGTTTGGTGGTTTTTGGAATTGTGGCCTTCATTAGTGAGGGGGACACAATCAATTTCTAATGTAAAATCCCACGGAAACAGACCCCTAAATCTACACTGTTTGATGCGAATCTATCATGAAAACCCTAGACAAAGGGTCGCAGCGTTTGGGTCAGGGGCAGGGGAATCTCTGTAATGGAAGGGGGACGTGATTGAGTACGGTTACCAGATATGGAAGATCATCAAATCGGTTGCTTGGACTGAGAGTTGTATGCGACTGACCTCCCTGGGTTGCCTCTGGCCATGGGAAATTTTGTTATCGCCTCGCTCTGTCGCCTTCGAACACGCCTATTATCGATGATTGCAGATGAGCTGCTGTATACAAGCGGTGATAAACGGCTCCTAACATTCGGTCTGGCGTTGATGATGGCAGGGAGTATCACTACCCAGCGTTGAGACGAGCTCTGCGCGGAGATGACTGCTGAGCCTGAGGAGCGATAGCATTGGCGATTCGTGTCTTGCACAGTCTGCATGAACCGAATGGGTGAAGGGTGGGTGGGAGGGCCTTGAAGAGCCATTACACCCGATGTCAACTTGCCCAGTCAAAAGTGGAAAAGCTGAAAAGCAACGGTCATAAAAGGCATTTTGTCTTATGCGAAAGTTTCCTGAGATGAGACCGCTTGGACAGACAACTTTACCGTACGAAATCATCCTCATATATTCGAAGCCATCCTCATATATTCGAAGTCACCTTCGAATCCAAACAGCCCCTTAGTGAAAGTTTATTTGTACGTAGTGTACGTACATAGAGATCATGTAGATCAGTACTTCTAGTGCATGACATGCAAAGTAATGCTACGTACATGAGTAGTAGTGGAGTGTGCAAGAGTCGCGCAATCGTTTTGAAAAAGAGTGAGATCTACTATTAACAAATTAATTTTTTTCATATGGATCTCGTATTTACTCACCTTTTGTTTTTTAAAAAATTTTATGTGACGCTTGCACACTCTACGATTGCAAATATAATTTCTCTATAAATTATTACTCGAAAAGTTATTGGTTAGATAATATTCTTATTTTTTTTTTTTTATAAAGGTAATTAGATAATATTGTTGGTGATTACTATTTGACGGTAAATTGTATAGGGGGGAGTTTCCTTAAACTATGGCATGTTCCATAAACCCGTGCATGTATATAAGATGCTATAACGAGCTGAAAATTTGGAACATTAAAGAGATTAATCCGTGCAAGTCTTTGTTTCTTTTATACATGTAGAATTTATATAGAAAGACTTTATATACATGCAATCTAGTACTACATGCATGATTGTTCCAAAATTCGATCTGAAAATTTGGCCGGCCTAGCTAGGCTTTGTGTGCAAAAATCTGGAATAGGCCTAAGCTAGTGTAATCTAGTCATAATTAATATAGAGAAATATTTTAATTCTCGATACAATACGTTAAATTGTAAAGTTATTTTTATTATATAATAGATCTAATAGATTATATAAAGTCATATAAATTTATATATTTATTTTTATATAATTCCTTTATGTCTATAGTATTTCTCGTTAATACGTAGCAATTCTCATCAAGGACGAAACCAGTATTATAATTCTAGATGGACCAAATATTTTAGGTTGGAATAAATAGTTCAATTGGATTTTTTAAGTGCTAACAAAATGATAAAAATAAATAAAAAGTGCATGATTTAAGAGTCAAAAATAAAAATAAGTTCATAACCTAAATAAAATAGGCATTTCAACAAAGAGAAAATCTATTTAGCATGCATTTTTTTAACACACCCAGCACACCGCTGATGTGGAAGCCTTCCAAGTCAACTTGCTAGAAAATTATTGGTCTTTTTTAATTTTTTAAAGTTATAATGTATCTAGCTATAACCATCATGATGTTTTACACACCAAGTCTCTTTGTAGCAAAACTCTTTAACAAAAATCATAATGACCAAAAGTTTTATACAAAGTTTTAATTAAAAAGCATATACATAAAGTATAAAGTTAGCAAACATCAAAATTAAAATTATAATTTAAAATCTTCACCAAATTTTTAGAGAACATTAATGATGATTACAAATAAAAATATTTTATTTTCGTTTTATATTTTAAATGTATTGAAAAGAAAATATTATTTTCTAATAAATCTTTTTAAGAATCGAAGTTTTATGATCTGTCAAAATATTATATGAAATAACATAGCTGAATTATTAAATTCTAATTTGTTTGGAATAAAATAGCATGTTTAAAAATTGGGAAATGCTTTGGGTCCCGGGATCCAAAGTGTGTCCCGAATGTTTTTTTTTACTAAATGATTAAAAATATTTTTTTTAATGATATTGTAATTTTTTTTTATTTTTTTTAAATATTTATGATGATTAAAAAAATACATAAAAATATAAATAAAAAAATAAAAAAAATAAAATACTTATTCGGGACACAAAATGGATCCCGAATTCGGGACCATAGCAGTGCCCTTAAAAATTGGATGAGCAAAAATAAGGTTGTCAAAGTTTGTTTGTTTTTCAGAGCCTAGAGCCTAGAGCCTTGACCAGTCCCGTGCCACCTTTATTTCAAGTTAACAGCAAGTTAGATTAAATGATTTTAAATAAATTAAATAAAATATTATTTTTTAATATTATTATTATTTTAAAATTTAAAAAAATTAAACTGTTTTATATATTTTATATAGAAATTTTTAAAAAATTATAGTAATAAAATAAAATAAAATAATTTTTATACCCAAACTAGGTATTTGTCTCTGCTTCCAATTAATATATAGCCTCGGCTCGAAACTTGTTAACAAGAAAATAATGGATGCCCTAAAGCGTTAGGCTCAGCCCCCCAAAACACTGACACTTTGACCATATTAAACCTTCATATATAATGGGAGCTTTGAATTGTGTACTATCATGTCCATATTCAACCATCTAAAATGATTTGAGTAGGTTTAGACCCTACACGTTTTTTCTTTTTTTTTTTTTAAAGATATCTACTTTCATTTTAACGTTTTTCCCTTTTGATAACTTCGACTGCCATGGAAAAGAGAGATAAAAACAGGGAGAGAATGTCTTCTTCTGAATGATGATTATAAGAATTGGTCAACTAAGCCAACACAAGACCAAACTTTATTATCAATATGACAATATTGGAAATAAAGGTTATCCCAAATTTGGAGTAGTACAAGTAGTATTAATTCACATTTGAAAATAAAAAATTCTACTTATAGTCTCCTATATCATATATTAATATGTAATTTATCATTTTTATTATTTTATTTAAATACATGCATATTAATATATAAATATATATTTAAATAAAAAGATAAAAATAACAAATTACATAATGTATGCCACATGATGAGTAGTATTTTTCTTTAGAAATTAACGGCACATGGAGGAAGAAGATATATATTTTATAAGGAGTTCTACTCATCAGCTACTATTTACTCTCACACTTCATACTTACAGCTTTTTCTCAATATGTGAGGGTATTTTTCATAGAGTACATGAATATTTTTTATAAAATATAAAGTGTAGAATTGTGAACAGTGACTGATGAAAAGAATTTTTCATATTTTATATAAACAAAACAAGATCGATGGAAAGCTAATAATATTTAGTTGAAATATCGTATCATCACTTTTCCCATGACACCCCCAATAATTTCTAACCTATCAAAGATTGTTGTTAGGAAATGATAAAAACAACGATTTTTGTTTTTTACACTTTTTACTCTGTCTTAAATTGAAGAGATTCTTGAACAATAAAATGGCAAAAATATTATTCGTTTATAAAAATATATTTTATTTAAAATAGAGTCTTAAAAAACTATTTTAATAAAATAAATATTATACAAATGAAACGTACAACTTGTGTTTTATAAAGATCGATCACTCTAATTAGATATGAAAATCATGTCATGAGTAGAACTGCATGATGACTACTTAACATGCATGCATGCACCAGTACTTCAATCAAATGATGATGAAGGGGATATTTGCAAAAACTCCATGGCTGCTGGGATCCTGATCCTTTTCCATGACAATCATATATATTATTTTCCATCAAAGTCCACGACCATTGATTGATGATATTGATTAATTTGTTCTTTAAATTTATTATTGTTAGGCCACGAGCTCTAATAGTACTGTACCTATTTTCTTTTTCTTATAAATGGATATTGGAAATGTTGACGTGAATTATGGCATGAGTAGTCTATGTCCCCAAAAAAGGAGCTCTAGTACGATACAAGGTTCTATATCCAGAAAGTACTGTATATAGCACCCCACATTTAAGATCACGAGGCTTAATCAAGAAATAATATATACATACATATATATATATATATATATATTATATATATATATACTAGCGGTTATATAATGTGCAAACATTTGTCCATTTATCTAATTGAAAATGATATGTCTAAAAAAAAAAATAATGTATAAAAATAATATGTTTTTTTAAAAAAAATTAATTAGTTAATAATTTAATGCACATGAGTAGTAAAATAAATTTTAACAAACATTATAACGATAACAAAACGTTACAGTAATATGAGTAATATGAAAATTATTAGATTTTAGATATTTTAACAATAATTTTCTTAGCAAAATATATGAATTGTGTAGAATTTAACCACAATACTCAATGATCCAAAGAGAACTAAAAAAATAAAGAATCTTTTATTTCTATATTGCTCTCACATTTTTTTATCATTAAAGTAAATCTTTTCTATTTTTGAAACTCTAAAAATATTATAATGGTAAAAAATCATTTTATCTAAATAATTTTAGTTAATTAAGAATATTATGATATTTAAATTATATTAAAAATTCTAATTATTTATATGATTTTACTCTCTTAAATGAGAAATGATACTTGCAGTCGTGAGTGTACAAGTGCCGTGCAGTCGCTTTGAAAAAAATGAATAAATATGGGACCTACATGAAAATAAATTAATTTTTTAATAGTAGATCCCACCCTTTTACAAAATGACTGCACGGCGTTTACGCATTCCATGACTGTATGTATCATTACTCTAAAAATATTTAACAAAACTCTATCATTTATTTTACTGTTTATTACTGTTCACAAACACTGTTTATCACAGTAACACATTACTGTAACACTGTTCGGCACTGTTTATTACTGTAGCATATTTCATACTGTTTGCACTGTTTATTACTGTAGTAATATGCACTGTTTATTACTATTCACATCGTTTATAAGGACTTTTAAGTTAAAGTAGATATAATGCTTAGTACTGTAAGCTTCAAATAGATAAGTCATTTGTAAAAAAGGTGATTCCCACTAATAAAAAATATATTTTTTTTGTACATTTGTTTTAGGTGGGATCCACCTTTTTACCAGGGTTTTTACAAATAATTTCTCATATATAAATATATATATTGAATTTATCTTGACATTTCTTTTTTATTTCATGCTTTTAAATTTACGATCAAATTGATAGTTGACCTATCTTGGCTTGTAAGTACTTTTTATTTTTAATTTTAAAGTTATGAATGGGTTGTAAGTAGTTGTACCATACCAATACTCCAATATTCTGATCATCTAAAAGCCAAGATGGGTCAACAATCAATTTGATCACTAAAGTCATGACTTTA
Organism: Juglans regia; assembly: GCF_001411555.2. Lineage (NCBI taxonomy): Eukaryota > Viridiplantae > Streptophyta > Magnoliopsida > Fagales > Juglandaceae > Juglans > Juglans regia. The sequence continues at coordinate 18,626 of NW_023362645.1, read as the reverse complement.
ATAATGATTATGAGGTTTAAACTACAACAGAAAAAAACTTCATTTCTTAAATGAGATTTCATTAAAACTAAAAATGAGTGATATAAGAAAAGAGTAATGATATAGTAATAGAATATGCAATTTACGCGCATTTTATTTGAAAAAATTAGGTCTATCATTAAAAAATAATTTTTCTTATATAATCTCATATTTTTTCTAGTTTTTCAAAAAAAATGTGTGAGATTTACACAATTTAAATTTGTAAATATCGTTTCTTAGAAAATAAAGGGTGGCAATTAGTTCTACCCGAGTATGCTCAAAACACCCTAGTTGTTACAACCTATAAATTAAACAAAAAATCTACACAATTTCCTACTATTCACACAACCTCCACACACCACACTTTTTTTAATTTTTTTAATTTTTTTCTTTTATCAAATATTTAATATATGAATAATAAATAAAAAAAATTGAATTAGTTTAAAAAGAATAAATTAAAAAAAAATTTAAAAAATATTAAAAGTTTTTTTAAAAAATAATGTGTGGAGGATAGAAGGTTGTGTAGCATTCCTCTAAATTAAAAACGCTTATAATTGAAAGGGAATAAAATAAGAACAATGGAATTAGTATATCGAGCGAGACCCATGTTCCTTCTCTCTAAGTGGACCCATCAAATTAGTTATGGTTGGTGGAATAAAATATAATTAGATTTGCTTTTAACCTAAAAGAAAAGCGAAGAAAAGTACTATTTTTTTTTAAATACAATATCATGATTTCTACTTGAAAAAAAAAAAAAAAACTAACGTGAAAATATTCATCAATTTAAAATTTGAAGTGCTAATTAAAGTTATAAAAAGATTATATAAAAGTAAATTTATAAATTGATATAATTTCATAAGATAAGTTGAATTTATCTTACAATAAAAATAACTTTAAATCTAACGTATTACATACATCAAGTTATGTCAGTTTATTAATTTATTTTTATGAAATTTCTTCACAATTAAGATAATAATAATTTCTCAATAATTTATTTATTACATAAAAGAATGTTCAGACTCATAGAATAATTATTAGAGTCTTGCTATCGCTACCGATAAAAGGTCTCGATAGTTTGGAAGGACAATTACAAATATATTTTTTTTATTTCAACTAATTTGTATATATCTTTAAATATTTTTAAAAATTAAAAAATATTAATTTATTAATAATCACTTTTTTAATCATTATATAAAAAAATACAATAGATTCCTTTATTGATAAGGATTCTTGGTTGAAATGACTTGTTCCTAATGATTATTTATACTGTTTAGTTTGAATTGAGCTAGTATCAAACTTCCCCAACCCCCTAAAAAAAAAAAAAAAAAAACCAAGAGAGACCGAATGCAGAAATGGAAAAAAAAAAAAGAAAAGGATAGAAAAAAACCAGACGAGCATCCCACAAATTATGATAAAATGAAATTTAAGGACGAATTCAAACATATGCTGTTGATGTGAAGCAACCTGCTCCAAATAATGCTGACGATGTATTACGTTGGCATGCAGATGGGCCAAGGAGAAGGGCCAGGGAGAACAAAACAAAACAGATCGAAGAAACAACCCCCGAGCGCTACGGTTCAGCCTGGTTTATAGGAGATTGGCTGGTTTTCAATGCCATGGAAGAGAAGGACAAAACATGCCCTCAACATTCCTTCGGAAATACACCCCATCTTAGTTGTGTTTGTATGTATGATAGAATCACTTGGAGAAAATAAGAAAAATGCCATTCTTCCTTCTTCTCCCTTCACCCCCGTCTCTATTCTTCTTCTTCTTCTTCTTCTTCTTCTTCTTCTTTCCTTTACCAGTTCTGGTCCCACTCCTTTCTCCAAGTGGACCCCGCCTCATCCCCAATACAACCACCACAAACATGTTGCCTCAGATGCCATAGCTGGTACTTTTTCCGTATGACTTTATGCCCTGCATTGCATTCTCTCTCTCACTCTCTAACTTTCTTTCTTTGTGCGATCGTGGGTATGTTAGTTTTGTCTTGTATCCATATTGATGTTATGCGGAGAGATACCCACCTCCACTTTTCCCAACTTTTGAATCTTCTTTACATGAAAAGCTTTTTGCAATAGCGAAGTGATGTAAAAGTGGTCCTTTAATTGCGCTTTAATCTTTTCATTTCCGAAATAAATTTATTCACTGTGGCTTTCTTGTTATACCTGTATTTAACTTCACTCCATTTCATGAGTTTCTCTCTCTCTTGTAATGGGTAGAGAGGAAGAATAAGGGAGAAAGATGGGGATTTGAAATTATTGAGTTGAAAATAGGAGAGTAAGAGTTGGGTGCAATGATATGCCACCCCTTTCTCCAAAAACTGTCTTTAGGCCTTCTGTTTTGGGTTAAAATGCTTGAAAGAATTTCATTGTTGATTTTGTTCCCCTCATGAGATTAAGGAGGCGCAGACAATGCTTTCCTTCTTGTTCTTCTCTTCACAGAGTAAACCCCATCTCTATCCCTCTCTCTCTCTCTCTCTCGCCACAGGACCTTGGATTGATTTCAGGGCAATGTTGATGGTTATAAGCCTCTTAGGAGTAATCATTTGATTAAAAATGCCTTTGTTACTAATGTCTCTTAGTAATGCTTTTGTGCCCTCTGATTAAAATACGTCTGAAATTATGAATTACAATAATCAGCTTTGCAATTGTTTGTTGCTTGCTTTTCTGCCTGTAATACGAATTGGCTTTTGTTGCTATAATTCGATTGCTTTGTTCTGGTTTCCTAGGAATCCCTAATGACACAATCTCTTTTGCTAATTTGGTTTATTTGTCACTCTGTATGAAAACATCTGCCGTTGCTAGCACTTTCTGCCTATGATACCGACTGGGTTTATCTTACTTAGCATCTACTGAACATCTGAATTTAGTTTTTTAGCTGCCTTGTTTCTTTTGTTTGGTTGTTTGAGTTTCATTTTTTTCTGGAATTCTAGAAATTCAGCACTCTAAAAAGTCCCAAAGCCACTTTTCTTCGTCATGAGCTCAATTTTGTGTTTGTTTGCTAAACCTTGGCACAAGACTGCTGCATTTGTTTTCCTCGTAGTATTTGGCTCTTACTTGTCCAATTTTAGTGATTTTATATGTTGCTAAGACTACTACAGTTGTTGTCTTAGTATTATTTGGCTCATAGTTGTTGATTTTTAGCGAACTACATGATGAAATATCAACCTATTGTACGAGAGCTATATGTCAGTTGAGCAGATCACTCTGCTGTGTCTAGTCACTTGAATTCTGCATCTACTTTATGCTGAAAGGTTCTTTAAAATCTGAAATCTAGGTTGACCAGGAGGAAATTTATTGGAGACGGAAGGGTGATAAAGGGCATGAATGGTCACATAGTTCTACTCATGTAATAACGCAGTTGACTCAATGTTTTGGTGAGTAGGGATTCCTGTACCCTTCCTGTTGTTGATTTATAAAAATTCAATGAATTAGCTGTCTTTAATTTGTTTCAATTTAATTGCATGAAATTTCACTATTTATTTGATGCCTACACTTCATATCCTGTACTAGCTGAATATCTTGACCTTGCACATTGAGGGTTCTTTGAATGGGATGTCATTAGATCAAGGGAAAGATAATTGGCATTCAAGATGAACTCCTATTTTTTTGTAGATGGGAAGAAGAAAAAAGAGTTCATCTTGAATGCCAATTATTCTTTTGGGCTTGAGTTCATCATGAATGTTAATCTTTTTGCTGATCAGCATTTCATGGTTGTAGCTGCTATGGTGGGACCGCGATCATGGGTAGGAGGACTCTTCCACCGCTCGAGCAACAAGCGTCATGTGAAGTTTATTGACTACTCATTGAGTCCTATTCAGGTAAATGGGAAAGTTACTGGAGTACTTTGTTCCATTCTCTGATTAGGCTGCATTTGCTTCTAATCTTGTGTTTATTAACAGAGAAAACACTTCCATGAGCCATCTCTTAATATGAAATTGCAGTTAGATTGTGATATTTCCTGCATGATTTCTGCCTGTCTACATTTCAACTTTTGAAAATAATTTCTGTCGTTTCATGACTGCTTTAGTTCAAGTTGAAAAATTAATGAATTATTATTTCCTTGTTAGAATATCAATCCATATTTGGCTTTGATGGTCTTTGCAATTATGCGAGCTGATCTCACTTTAGTTGGCATTCTCAACTTCCCCAAACTAATCAGTATTCTTTCTTGAACTTGGTACCAGGAACAAAGACTTCAGAGGCTCCAAGAACGATTACAAGTACCATTTGACGAGACCCACCTGGATCATCAAGTATTTTTCATGATGCTTGGGCTATTTTTGTTTATTCAGAATACTATCCCTTAATATCGAGCTCAGCGTGTACTAAAATTAATTCTGATGAAATTCTTCCCATTTATTTTGTCATCTTTCTTTCTGAACCATCAACAAGAAACTTAACCCTTGTAGGCAAAATCCCTCCCGTTCTCTCTCTCTCGGTTTACTGTTTTGAGAACTAGTTTTAGAAATCCAAAATCCTTGATGTGAATTGGTTTTCATCATGAGGAACACAAAATGGGAACATCAATTTCGTGTTGGAGTTAGTTTAGCTACAGTTACTTCACATTCCCATATCAGCATATTTTGTCTTCTCCCATGGTTTCTTAATTGGGAGCACATGGTTATAGCTTTTAGTTTTTTATCATGTTGATTTGTTATTACTATAACAATGTGTCAGTAATATGCTTATCCTTTGTTATCAACAGGAAGCACTTAAAACATTGTGGCGTGCTGCCTTTCCAAATATTGCTCTCAAAGGTTTAATTTCTGACCAATGGAAAGATATGGGGTGGCAGGGTCCAAATCCATCAACTGACTTTAGGTGGGGTTATATCACTTTAATGGTAGCTACTCTTACATTTTAGCTGGTCCCTTTTCAATCTATTGTTGACAAATCAACTGTTAACCAAATGAAGTGGCTTGAGAGTCATAAAAGAAGGAATGAAGTGTTTTAAATTAATCATTCCATGTAATATGAGCATATGAAGATATAGATATTAGGTATCTTCAGTAGCATGAATAGTCGGTACATGAAAATGGGTCAACCCTACCATGTTTTTAACTAGGACCGAGAAGTGTCACTTTAATTACTCGCAGCCACTGGGATGTTTGAATAAATTTTATATTTCCTCTTGTATTTCAAGAAAGGCTGTGACTTCCATCTTCCATGATCAATACTGGTAGTGGCTTCAAAACTCATGTGGGTTTGCTGGAGATGTAATAAGCATCTTGATGTCTAGATCCTGGTTGTAATGATGCCAAACAAGTACCATAAGAGAGCTGGAAAATACTTAATGAAAATGTTGCTAGTGCCTTGTTGGTGCCTATAAAGTGGATCTGTTTAGTTTAATATAAATAGTAAACAAATGCATAATAAGAAATATTAGAAACTTTATTAGTATTTCGACTCATTTGTCGTGCTTTCCTTAGGGGTTGCGGTTTTATTTCCCTTGAGAATTTGCTGTTCTTCGCCAGGACTTATCCGGTATGCCTTCTCTATATTATTTCCCTTTGAATATTATACCATTAAAGTTCTGTCGTGTTGTTTCTCCCACCTCTTATGAATTTGCTTTGTTTTGGTTTCTGAAGTCTTTGCACCAAAGAAAATTATCACTAATAATATGAAACATCAAAATGAAGGAATCTTTCCATAGGTTATTGTTCAAGCGAGAAGGGATCCGAGCAGCTTGGGAATACCCATTTGCTGTTGCTGGCATTAATGTATCATTTATGTTGATTCAGATGTTGGATCTAAGCTCAGGTTTGTAGACAAATCTGATCATCATCTGATACCATTATCTTGTCATTTTTTCCCATTAAAACTGACTATTTGTATAGAATGTGAAAACAACAAACAAATTCTATCTTCTTCCATTCATTTAAGTTGAATATATTTTTCCCAACACAGTTAAACAAAGTAGAATTAAGACTTGCATTGCATATGACTATATTAAGGCATCTTTAATGTTTTCAATTATTGTGGCAGCCAAAATGCGAACAGAGTTTTACCTTCCTATTTCCTTTAATAGCAATCTACAGATGCATCAACTTTGAGTACACTCATTTTTTGTGACTATAAGATCATGGGAAAATAAAAGATTCAGCGTTGTTATATGATCAATTTTTGGTCTCTTTTGCAGTTAAACCACGATGCCTTCCAGGGATCAATTTCATTAAATTATTAGGAGGTAAATCTACCTCAGAAAATGGAAAAATTCTGCTTCCTAGTTTTTTATTCTGAACTTCAATTGCTCATGATTTGCATATTCTCAATGACAGAGGATGAAGGAGCCTTTGATGAATTATTTTGTATTGCTTTCGAAATGATGGATGCTCAATGGCTTGCAATGCATGCTTCCTACATGGAATTTAATGTAGAATCTCTCTCTCTCTCTCTCTCTCTCTCTCTCCCCCTCACCCTCTCCCTCACTCTCTCTCTCTCTCTCTTCAAGAAGTTCAAAGCCAGGGCAAACATATAGATACTGCTCCTTAGATTTGCAGTCTGGGAAAAATAAATTTAGCTTCCTGCTGCAAATATGCACAGGCCCTTTCCTACTATATAGGATCACAGCTTCCTTATCTGTACAATATGCACTCGGAGAGTTTGGCAACAGCACGATGATGTCTCAAAATTGCATCTAAAGATGGGCATTAAAAGGAAAGTAAAAGAGACAAAGGATGATTAATAGAAGAAAGCATGTTCTTTCTGGTATGCCATGTGATGTTTTGTGACCTATCTGAGAAGATCCCCCAACTTCTCCAATTGTTATTTAAATTTTGGATAATAATGATGACTCTAATCCTACTCCCTAACAGGCATTGCCTTTTCTGAACTGAACAAGGTCCAATATACTTCTCTTTTGCCCAGTTAATATATTTTTTAAGTTCTTGCTTTTGTTTTTTTTTCCCTGGCAACTTCTCTTCTAGTCTTGTTTGGCCAATGAATTTATAAGTTCCAATAATTACCATAAATGACCATAACACACCCCGGAACACTTCAACTAGTTTGATGTGTTTGTTTTTGACTGGCACTCCTGTGTAGTACTAATTTTCTTCCCACTTGTTCAGGAGGTATTACAGGCAACAAGGACACAGCTGGAAAGAGAGCTGTCTTTAGAAGACGTTAACAGAATACAAGATCTTCCAGGATACAATTTGTTGTACCCGTGATAATTGAATTCAGCTCTTCAAAAGCAAAAATAGCTCCATATAAACTTGAACAGCTCTGTTATGGCATGCATATTTTTCCAAGAGAAGGGTTAACTTAAGGTTTATTGAACAAGGAGATCTTCCCAGAGGTTTCTCTATGTGAGTTTACACTTTGTAAATGCCAGTTTTGGAGGTTTCTTAGCAGATATTTGTACACAAAAATGAACTTCAAATGAGTTGGTAGCAGAGGGTGGATTTATAATGAATCTTGTAACCCCATAAATCATACTAACTTTCTTTTCTATTTTTCTTGAAAGAAGAAAGAGGGGAAAAAAGAAGTAGCTAGATTAGCAAATTGACAGAGATTGAGAAATTCAACCTAGTTGAGGTTTATCAACAACTTGGGCTTTGTTGGTTGCTAAATTTTCTAGACTATCAATGAACAAAAAATCCCATTTAGTGTCTTCATATGGTAATTACTAATTGTGCTGCTGCATTAGCACAGTAGGTTTGATCGTAAGACAAACTGGATTGAAAAATTATTTTCATCAGTCACTATTCATCACCCAATACCCTATAAAAAACACCCTCATACTCTATGAAAACACCCTCACACCCTATGAAAAAGTTATAGTTGTGGGGTGTGAGAGTGAATAGTAGTTGATGCATAATAAATCCCAACTGAATTTTGGGTTGAACATTTTAAATGCTGACTGGCTAACTTACCCATTCTTAGGTTTGGCTTGAGCAGGCACAAAATCTATGAATTATGCATACATTGGTAGCCTGAAGTAATTTTTTTCAAGGAGTTCTTTTAGCGCATATGGTTTCAGTTGCAACCTTCTTAACAGTCTTTCACATTTTTGCCACAACCTTTTTACACTCTTTTATAACAAGATTATGAAAAATGTGGAATTTAAATAAAAAATTAACATTTATATATTTATTAATTGATAATGTCACATTAATTGATCGTAAAATAAGTTTTATAATTGTATGAATAATATTATTTTCAAGAAAATAAAAGCTTTTATAAATATGAAGAATAATAAAATATAAGTTTCTTTTGCTGAATCTTAGTAAAATTTTTAGACAACTGTATAAATCAAATTATATTGAAGTACATGATCTGCATTTAGTAACTAGTAATAAAAAATTGTGAGGACGCGATAGACATGATCAATTGAAAATAATAAAGCACCAAAATTTGATTAAAAATTACTTTACTCTTTCAAAATTAAAGAGTTTATTCGTATGCGACTCTCTTCGCCTGCATAAATGCATAAATATTATTGCAAACAACAAACAAGTCCACTGGAATTCCACTGGGTGAGAAACAGAAAGTTGATGGGGAAGAATAGACAAGTATCACTACAACACAATTGCTTTTTAGTGACGGTTGGGAAATTGTGACAGTCCCTAGACCGTCACTAAAAGGCATTTTCTGTGACAGTTTTTGGAAACCGTCGCTAAAGATAGAATGAGATTTTTTTACATTCGAACGTATGGGAAATATGCGTTCGAGCGTCACATTTACGTTCGAACGTTATGTCTGTTTACGTTGGAACGTAAAATGTTTTGGCGCAACCGTTCGAATGTTATTAATTTTACGTTCGAACGTAAAATGTTTGCACCAATGTTCGAACGTTAAGTAATAACATTCGAACGTTCATTGAAAATTTAAATTAAATGACTTTAATTTAAAAATTATGTGATTTTTATTGTGCATAATTTGTGAACAAGTCTAAAAAATTGAATTGTATATATTTGTATATACACACTTTGTAATATATAAATATATATTATTGATTTATATATATTTGAAATGCAGTGATTTAGTATTAAAGTTGGAAATTATAACATCAAAGAAGATTAAAAATTGAAATTAAAAAACGATAAAAATATTCAATAATATTTTTCGTTACAAATATTAAAAATAAAATACAAAATTTGATAGAATGTAGTAAACAACAGTCAGATGATAACGTTATCCGCAAAAGTCGAACTCCGTACTTCCTCAGTCAAGGTATCAACCTTGTCGTTGAGGATAGTTACACGATGGGTGAGTTCGGCAACAGACGCCGATATAGCCTCGAGCGATCGATCGATCTTATGATCAATATGAGCAGTCAGCTGTGAGATGACCTCATCAACCCAAGCAGGCCGCACATCTCCTGCAGATGTACTCGGCGTATGCTGACTACTACTCCCGACATGACCTGGCTCAGGCTGCGTCGGAGGAACTAGATCCTCTACAGGGGGTGGCTGACGTCCCCTCGCCTGTCCAATGCTACGTCGATGCGTGGTCATGTCGAGGGGGCTCATCTGATCTTTGACCGCTCCTCTGGCTGGGTCGGCACTCCCCGTGCAAGTAATAGTCGGCTGATGAGGACACCATATGGGAGATTATCCGTGGAGACAATGCTCGCCTCGTAACGGATCCTCTCAAAAATGTGCAGTGGCAAATCTATAGGATCTCCACGTGCCACTCGTATCAAAAATTGTGCCCGAAGCCGACTAAATGTGGTTTTATGAGCCACATGATCGACATTTGTTGCAACAATAAGGTGCAACATGCGGAAGAAATGCAGCAGATGGTTCTGGTTGAAGGCGTTCTTCCGCTCGATCTGCATGCGATCCCTCCCGGTGAGGATGTAGAAATCCTCGTCTCGGTCATCATCCCGAGCGTCGACGCCAGTATCCTCAGCCTCTGACTGGCCTGCATCTCTGGCTGATGCTGGCTCACATCCCCGGCCAGTAGATGATGTAGAAGTGCCTACATCCTCACGGGGTGTTGAGTGTGTAAATGTCTCAACTCCTCGATGAATCCCGAGGTGCTCGCCGATGACATCTGCCGATACCTCAATGGAAACACCGCGTACAGTCACGGTGTGAGAGGATGCATCCGGAGGCATGTCACACATCCCCATATAGAATTCTTGAACCATTGAGGGGTATACCTTCCCCCTCAATGTGCAGATATTTCCCCAGCCTCTACTGAGGAAAACATCTCTTAGGTTCGTCTGCTGCCAACAGAGTTCGTCGAACTCATTAATTAAGACCTCTCTCTCTACCATAACAGTACGAGCTCCGATACGGGCAGTGTCCGACGTGGCTCCTTCCCTCCCTCGTTTTCGTGTATGCAGTGGAAGAGCCATATCCTGAAAATAGAAAAGGAAAAAAAATTATTTACAATAATGCATTTTTTTGTATTAATTTTAAGATGCTCTGCATTAATTAACGTTCGAACGTTAAAGATAAAAACGTTCGGACGTTAATTTATACGTTCGCACGTAAAATAATGTAAATAAATTTACGTTCAAACGTAAAACAAATACGTTCGAATGTACAGATGTACGTTCGAACATAAGCAGTAAACAAATACGTTCGAATGTACGTTCGAACGTATTTGTTTTACGTGTGAACGTAAATATGAACGTCCGAACGTCGAAGCATGAATAATGTAGAAAATCACTACGTTCGGATGTTATAATTAAACGTCCGACCGTATGTGATTTACGTGCGAAAGTAAATATTCACGTTCGAACGTATGTCGTTTAATAATATTCACGTCCGAATGTAAGACGATTAACGTTCGAACGTGGAAGCTGTAACGGCTCTGTAATTTAAACGTCGTACGTTCGAATGTCTTGGTGAAACGTTCGAACGTTTCGACGCAGAATGGCTGAGTCGACTCAGCCATTATTGAAATCTCGAAAATTTCTCTACAAGGTTCTAAATGCCGAAATGTCACCATGTAAATGAAGTATACACTTCAAGAAACATTTCTACGGTGACTATTCGGCCAATGACTGGCCGTGGTGGCCGGAAAATGAAGTTGAAAATCCGGTAATACTTATCCGATTTTAAACAAAACTCAATCCAAATCTCAATCTAAATCTCAATAAAATACATGTTATTTGCATAAAAGATGAATGCCTACCTTTTAGTGACGGTTGTGGCGGAGTTGACAGCGGCGGTGACGGAGGCGTGGCGGCAAAGAACGGAGAAGACGATGGATACGTAACCGAATGTCGTTTCGACGTTCAGTTTTGGCCTTATATACACAGAACGTTCGAACGCACTTATTATTACGTTCGAACGTTTGTCAATTTAATTTCCAAAATTTTATCTATAATATATTATATTATAAATGTTTAAGTTATATATTAGGATGTTATATAATATTATTGACAATTAGATTATTGGTTTTTTTGTGAGTGCTTGTTATATTTATAAAGTTTAGCAATATGTTTATACATGTTGTTGTGATTTTATGCTTACTCTTGAAATAATTGTGATTATTGTTTGTGAATTTTATGAATAGTTTATGAGTTTATGGTGTTTATTGATGAATTAATAAGTAACAATTTAATATAAATTATTGATTTATATATATGGTATAGTTTATATATTATATACATTGATGTTCTCATTTAAAGTATATTATGCTATCATACTATACAATGTTATTGATGGTTATAGATATATAAAATGTAGTATATATATTATACTATAAGTTAGTATATAATAAAGAATTTAATAAGTAACAATTTAATATATATTATTGATTTATATCTATGGTATAGTTTATATATTATATACGTTGATGTTCTCATTTAAAGTATATTATGCTATCATACTATACAATGTAGTATATAGTTATAGATATATAAAATGTAGTATATATATTATACTATAAGTTAGTATCTAATAAAGAATTTAATAAGTAACAATTTAATATAAATTATTGAATTTATATATATGGTATAGTTTATATATTATATACATTGATGTTCTCATTTAAAGTATATTATGCTATTATACTATACAATGTGTTTTATAGTTATAGATATATAAAATGTAGTATATATATTATATTATAAGTTAGTATAGTAGGAATCGTACGTTCGAACGTTTCAACGTTCGAACGTTAAACTAAGAGGCGGGAATTTTCCCGCTCGATTAAGGTATCTGTGTGATTATTCAGACGTTCGGACGTTTATACTATACGTTCAAACACCAAATCTGTTAACGTTCGAACGTTAGTTAAATTAGTGCGGGAAATTTCCCGCTCAAATATGGTAACACTTTCATGAAATGTACGTTCAGACGTTTAAGTTAAATGTTCGAACGTTTATCTATAAATCTACGAACGTTCGAATGGAAAATTGTGATACATTTGAACATATATGAGGAAAGTGCGGGAACTTTCCCGCTAGATTTTATGTTATATGATAAGAAGGGTACGTTCGAACATGTATTGTAAACGTCCGAACGTTCTGGGCAGGAATAATTTTAGAATATAACGTTCGGACGTAAAACTTAAACGTTCGAACGTTTAAACTAATAATTTTAGAACTTAATCAGTACGCGCATGGGAGGAAGTGGATCATTTCTTCTTCTCCCGTGCGCGCAACAGAAAGAGAGGGTCCTGCAGGGGGGAGAGAGAGAGAGAGAGAGAGAGAGAGAGAGTTAGAGTGAGAGAGTGAGAGAGAGTTGAGTTTTGGTAAGAAAATATTTTTATTTCTTGTCTTTATTTGAATTTTATGATATTTATAGAATGTGTTTTTGTTATAGAATATTTCTAATAAGTTAGTGTTGTATTTTTTTGAAGGATTGTTTGTTTTGGGAAGTTGGAAGATTTTGATTTGTAAGAGGATATTGTGAGTGCTAGGTATATTTCTAAACTTTATCAATATGTTGTTGTGATTTGATGCTTACTCTTTATCATATTGTGATTATTGTTTGTATAGTTTGTAAATAGTTTGTGAGTTATTTTAAATATGTTGTGATATAAATTTGAAATATTGTGTTTATTATTAGAAATATATTGTCATTAGGCTTTGTTAATACATGTTTATTGCTTACTCAAGTTTAGAAATATGTTAATACATGTGGCATGTTATTTTGTGAATATATTGTGAGTTATTGTGAATATATTGTGATATGGATTTGAAAAATTGTGATAATAATATTTGAAATTAAGTAATAACAAATAAAAGTAACTCTTTAAGAATTATAATAATTAAAATTATGGTATAACCATTGAAATTTAAGTATGATAATTAAATATTTATAATAATATTTGAAATTAAGTAATAACAAGCATAAAAGTAACTCTTTAAGAATTATAATACTTAAAATTATTGTATAACCATTGAAATTTAAGTATGATAATTAAATATTTATAATAATATTTGAAATTAAGTAATAACAAGCATAAAAGTAACTCTTTAAGAATTATAATAATTAAAATTATTGTATAACCATTGAAATTTAAGCATGATAATTAAATATTTATAATAATATTTGAAATTAAGTAATAACAAGCATAAAAGTAACTCTTTAAGAATTATAATAATTAAAATTATTGTATAACCATTGAAATTTAAGTATGATAATTAAATATTTATAATAATATTTGAAATTAAGTAATAATAAGCATAAAAGTAACTATTTACGAATTATAATAATTAAAATTATAGTATAACTTTTGAAATTAAGTATAACAATTAAAATTATACTTTAAGAATGATGATCTTGTACACAACGAGGGAATATTATCTTGAAGAAATGTTAGAATTTTAATTTAATTGCTTGACTGTCATAGTCTCTCCGGCCTTGAGAGTTGTCAAGGTCGGATAGTTTGTGACGGTTAAGTAATTAGACTAAAATTTAAACATTTCTTCAAGATAATTCTCCCTCATTGTGTACAAGGCACGAAACTTAGGGTCACATAATTATCTTCCATCTCTCTTTAATTTAACAATATAACACTACTTGAAGGTGACATTGTTAATGTAAAGAACATGGAGACATTGTTAGTATGATTTTTTGCTAGATGCGTGTGACATTGCATAAATACCCTTAGACCCGTTTGGGAATCAGTGTACATTTATGTGTCCACTGATTCCTGAATTGTCCAGTGTGGACAGTTTGAGATTATATTATCTGTATTACACATTTTTGTTACTCGCTACTTTCCACGTTTAATATGAAGTTTCGGTATCTTCTTCTATTGTTCTTCGGGTATACTGTTCGTAGGGTCACAATCCCGATATTTGAACATGTATACTTGGAGAACTATGGGGAGGTGCTGCCGAAATTTCTACTAACGTGGAAATTAGTAGAGTGACGAGATTTCTGCAATATGGAGAATATAATCTCGAATGGGATAGGACCAACTACCTTATCAAAAAAGCAATGAGAGTTGGAGCATGATATGCATGTGAATTTTCAATGTACGTGTTATTGATATATAGATGTTTTTAGAAATGGACAAAAATTGGATGCATCTGGACGATAGACTTGGAAAGGATTACGTACCCTATGGACATGGAGTAAGAACCTTCATTGATTTTGCACGGGCCTCTGCTGATAGTCGTGGTTACATTAAGTGTCCATGTCGAGGGTGTAAAAAATTGTGTGCGATAGGATTGGATGAAGTAGAGCGTCATATATTTGTGAACGGTATGGATCTGGGGTATACGCGATGGGTACTGCATGGTGAGCCGTATGAAGGGTAACAAATGTATTGGTCAATCATCACAATTATTTGCGGCACATGGATGATGATTATGAGCATGATGAGATGGAGGAGATGTTGGGTGACATTGGAGCTGGGATGTTTATGGATGAGGTTAATGACAATGCCTCAAGTGGTGGATCAGGGACTGATTGTGAAAATTTTCCTTCACTATGGGAAGATGCAAAGCGCGAGCTTTACCCAGGTTGTACAAAACATTCCAAAATGTCGTTTATTGTGCGGTTGCTTCATATTAAATCATTGTGTGGGATGTCGACGAAAGCAATAAACATGGTATTGAACTTATTTAACGAGGTGCTTCCCGAAGGGTCTGCAATGCCCAAGAACTTTTATGAAGCGAAACAGTTGAGAAAGGGATTAGGATTTGAGTACAAGTCCATACATGCATGCAAGAATGATTGTGTATTGTTCTGGAAGGAGAACAAGGAGAAACAAGCATGTCCTGTATGTGGAGAGTCGAGGTGGAAAGGTAAGAAAAGCGTGCCGGTTAAGGTGTTGCGGTATTTTCCCTTGAAACCTAGGTTGCAAAGACTATATATGTGTAAGAAAACAGCTCATGATATGAGGTGGCACGAGGAGAAAAGAGTTAAGAATGACGGGTATATGAGGCATCCAGTTGATTCACTTGCGTGGCAGTCTTTCGATAATCAGTATCTAGAGTTCGGGTTAGAAGCTCGGAACGTGCGCCTGGGACTCACAACCGATGGATTCAACCCTTTTGGGAATATGAGTACAAGTTATAGCACTTGGCCCGTGGTATTGATTCCGTACAATCTTCCACCATGGAGGTGCATGAAGGCGCCAAACTTTTTGTTAACTTTACTCATCCCTGGCCCTAGATCACCTGGAAATGATATTGACATATTCATGCAGCCATTGATTGAAGAGCTGAAAGAGTTATGGGAAACAGGGGTTAGAACTTATGATGCATCTAAGTCGACATCTTTTCAGATGCATGCTGCGGTAATGTGGACCATAAATGATTTTCCGGCGTATGGGAATCTTTCCGGCTGGAGTACAAAAGGGAAGTTAGCGTGTCCGACGTGTAATAAAGAAACTGCTAGTGAGTGGCTAAAATTTTCTCAGAAGTTGTGTTTCATGTGTCATCGACGTTATTTACCAGCAAATCATGCATGGAGAAGAGAATGTGTCAAGTTTGATGGGAGAGTAGAGGATAGGATTGCACCAAAAGAGTTGTCTGGAGAAGAGATAGTGGAACAACTGCAACATGTTAGAGCGAACAATTTTGGCAAAGGTCGAGGAAAGAACAAGAGAAAACGAGCCGTATCAGAATTGAATTGGACAAAACGAAGTATTTTTTTTGATTTGCCGTATTGGTCGTCATGCAAGTTGCGACATAGTTTGGATGTAATGCACATAGAGAAGAATATTTGTGATAATATACTGGGTACATTGATGAGTATTAACAAAAAGACGAAAGACACGATCAAGACGAGGAAAGATCTTGAGAGAATGAGAATTAAACATAATCTGCATTTGCGGGTGGAAGGCAACAGGGTGGTCATGCCGCATGCATGTTTTACAATGACGAGGGAGGAGAGGATTGATTTCTGTAAATGGTTGCAAGGTGTGAAGTTGCCAGATGGTTATGCTTCAAATATTGGTAGATGCGTGAGTCCTGATGATTGGAAAATCAATGGATTGAAAAGTCATGATTGTCACGTATTTTTGCAGAAGTTATTACCTGTGGGAATTCGTGGGAAGCTGACATCTAATGTACTATCTGAACTCTGTATGTTTTTGAAGGATTTGTGCGCTTAGGTAGTAAATCGAGATGTGTTGTCGAAATTGGAAGAAGACATTGCTACTATACTATGTAAATTCGAGCAGATCTTTCCACCATCATTTTTTGATGTCATGGTCCATTTAGCAATACATTTACCGCGAGAGGTACTTCTGGGTGGACCGGTGCAGTTCCGTTGGATGTATCCAGTTGAAAGATATTTAGGTCGATTGAAGCGCACTGTTGGGAATAAAGCCAAAGCTGAGGGTTCAATAGCAGAGGCTTATATACACGATGAATGGTTAACATTTTGCTCTCTATATCTTCGTGGTGTTGAGACACGATTTAGTCGTCAAGAGCGAAATGCTGATCTTGCTACTCCGCCTCCTCGTGAGCTATCAATGTTTTCCCAGAATGTACGACCCTTGGGTGCACAAACAGGTTACGATTTAATTGATGGTGAGTTGGGTAAGGTTCGGTGGTATGTGCTAAATAACTGCCGAGAGATTGATGATTATCTTAGGTATGTCATTTAATTTATTTGAATAATTATAGTTTTCTTTAAATTAATTAGAATTGTTGTGCTCAAAATATACTTCTTTTGCAATATGTTATAACAGTGACCACATGGACAAACTTAGAACGGAAGGCGTAGAAAATATAGAGGCAAGACACGAGGAAGAATTTCCTGGATGGTTTGAAGAACGTGTATGAACTAAAATTATATATATGTTATATTGTGAAATTTTTGACTCTGGATAATAAAATAATAAATATATACTATTTCAATTTTTAGATTTTGGAACAACGTGCTCGTGATCCCGGATCAATTTCTTCTGAATTGTATGCATTGGCCCGTGGTCTCTCAAATAGAGCACTTCGATATACTGCATGCACAGTTCGAGGTTATAGATTCCATACTTTGGACCGTGAACGTAATAGAAAGACTCAAAACTGTGGTGTGTTGGTAGAGGGGAGTCATGGAACATATGATATTGACTATTATGGTGTCATACGTGATATTATCGGATTGAAATATCTGGGTGGGTCCGTAACATATGTCTTCAAATGTGATTGGTGGGATCTAGGCGGTGGTCGGGTTTCGATACATAGGGATAATCACTTTACGAGTGTCAATACTGCATCTAAATGGTACGAAGATGATCCATTCGTATTGGCTTGTCAAGCTACCCAAGTCTATTACTTGATTGATACAATGAAAAGTGCTGATGAAGATAGTGGGGAGATAACTTGGCGAGTTGTACAAAAATTTGTTCCTCGAAATATATATGAAGCAGGAACGAGTGCAGATTACGAGAATAGTGGAGATGAAGATGATAATCCGATTGTTGAGGCATACCAGGAAGATGGAGAGGGTATTAACTTGTTTGTTGACCTCGGTGCACTCGAGTTGCTCCCCTTGTGTAGAGATGATGTCCCACCCGTACATCTCGACCCGTCTGTATTAAATGATCATTCAATTCAAGTCAGTTTGGAGGAAGATGAAGAAGACGAGTCAAAAGATGAATACGAATCAGAATCCGGGGAGGAGGTGGATAAAGATGATGAAGAAGAGGTGCATGATGATGATGAAGATGTTATTGATGGAGATTCTGAAACAAGCATGGAAAATTCATCTGAAGAATAAAAGTACTAAATATTTTATTTATATAGGTGACTATAAAATATCTTAAATTTTCATAATTTCTTCTAATTAATTTTCTTTGATATAATTAATTATTTTAAAGAATGCCGCCAAAACGCCAACGAAGAAATGTGCCTCCGCCAAGTCCAAGTCCTGAATCCATTGAGGACTCCCCACTCGAGGAATCCGTTCCTGAAGATCAAGCTAACACAGAAGAGAACAACAGCCAGTCGACACCTACCAGTAAGGAATAATTATATATATAGTTAATAATTTTTTCTCAATAACTATATAATTATAATTATAGTATATCTATTATTATCATGTAGTTGATGCATCTGCACGTCGCGGTCGTGGCTATACACGTGAAATCTCTCTTGAAAAAAATAGAAGGCACGGTAAACTGAAGGTCACAATTCCTGATAATTCCACTGGAGGAGTGGATGATAGTGCAGCAGCGCTTTCCTCCTATATTGGCACAGTAGTTCGAGCTTATGCTCTATTTTATGTGCGCTCATGG
>NW_023362643.1:0-249 GCF_001411555.2 Juglans regia | reverse complement strand
GACGTGCATGAACGGGGGCGAACACTTGTCTCGTGCTTTTGGACAATTGAAACCACCCAAATTGGTTTCCTAAATTCATTCCAATACATCTTGGATGTGTTCCAAGCATCACCTATCGATTTTTGCCTATTTTCGATTTTTTTTGTTTTTTCGGATTTATTTAATCAAAAAAATTAAATAAAAAAATCCCGATGTCGAAAAATTGTGAGGCTTGCTCCTACTTCAAGATATGATTTTTCTAAGCATGCC
>NW_023362642.1:0-249 GCF_001411555.2 Juglans regia | reverse complement strand
GCCAGTAGTCATATGCTTGTCTCAAAGATTAAGCCATGCATGTGTAAGTATGAACTAATTCAGACTGTGAAACTGCGAATGGCTCATTAAATCAGTTATAGTTTGTTTGATGGTATCTGCTACTCGGATAACCGTAGTAATTCTAGATCTAATACGTGCAACAAACCCCGACTTCTGGAAGGGATGCATTTATTAGATAAAAGGTCGACGCGGGCTTTGCCCGTTGCTCTGATGATTCATGATAACTCG
>NW_023362641.1:0-249 GCF_001411555.2 Juglans regia | reverse complement strand
CTGCTCAACCAAATTGTGCCAGATCAAAGAGGTTTTCAATCCTAGTGAAATTCTAAATGGTGGGAATCCAATCGAAAGCCCAAAATCATGGTTGAAATCGAAACGCTAAACGGTTTCCCCAAAACCCTAAAGTTGGCCTCTAAACATTTTCTAATCCGATTTCTAGCATTGTGTTTAATCACTTGATTAAATCACTTCCACATGCTATTAATCCTTTAAATTTGTGTTAGAACATCATTATCCAACCTT
>NW_023362640.1:0-249 GCF_001411555.2 Juglans regia | reverse complement strand
CCTTAATCGAGCGGGAAAATTCCCGCCTCTTAGTTTAACGTTCGAACGTTAACTTGAAACGTTCGAACGTACGATTCCTACTATACTAACTTATAGTATAATATATATACTACATTTTATATATCTATAACTATATACTACATTGTTAGTATGATAGCATAATATACTTTAAATGAGAACATCAACGTATATAATATATAAACTATACCATATATATAAATCAATAATATATATTAAATTGTTACTTAT
>NW_023362639.1:0-249 GCF_001411555.2 Juglans regia | reverse complement strand
CCTTTCTGGGGTCTAAACAACTTTTTACCAATCAAATGATCTCCAAATGGAACAAATAAGATATCCACGTAAACTAGACTCCAAAAGAAACAACTTTCATGAGGCAACGTTGCGGGGAAACACTTACAAAAGCTTCGAAACAGGCATTCAAAAGAGGTACGAAAAACTGTCCGAGAGTGTCTTTTGTGTTCTATGAAGGAAAAGTGTAAAGGAGAGTTGCTTTTTCGTGGGAAGTGGACTGAAGAGCTT
>NW_023362638.1:0-249 GCF_001411555.2 Juglans regia | reverse complement strand
TCCTTTGTTCACGCTGGAGTGTCTAAATAGGTGTGAAATTCCTTGGGTTGACGAAGTACAGTCAACAGGTTGCGAATGGGGCCTAATTAGCTGGTCACCGGAGCGCGCCAGGCACTAACGCCGATGGTGCCACACATTATTTTATGTGTGTCCACAGCAAGTGTGGCACAAACAGATAAGTCATGGGGCCACAACAACTGTGGAGCATGAAGTATGGGTCCACAACAACTGTGGAGCATACACTACGTG
>NW_023362636.1:0-249 GCF_001411555.2 Juglans regia | reverse complement strand
ACATGGTCCATGACAACCAACGTAAACTCGAAGGCTTGCATGGTAACACGTGGACAACTTCAGAGTCCAGCCAGCACCCAAAGATGAGCACCGACAAGGACAAGGGGCAACGAGAGGGACAAATTCCATCTTTGTAGGTATGCATCACAGGAACCCTTCGGTAGCCCAACATGCTATTCACACGAGGAGCAAAAATGAGGAGGAGCACGCCTAACAGTTCGATGCACAAGCACGGAGCCTGTCAAGACA
>NW_023362635.1:0-249 GCF_001411555.2 Juglans regia | reverse complement strand
GCACTGATTTTTTTTAATATTTGTAGATAAAAATCCTAATATTTGAATAAAAATAAAGAAAAAAATGAAAGAAAGATTACCGCTTGGAAGAAGGGAAAAACGATGCCGGCTGGACTGTAAGTAGAGATCTATGCTGAAACTAAATGGAGAAGGCGCCGAGACGGTGTACGCTGTAACGATACAGAGAGGCAGGGGTGAATGGTAGGGACGGGCTGGGCCTGGGGTCTTTTTGCTTTTTGACTCTTTTTT
>NW_023362634.1:0-110989 GCF_001411555.2 Juglans regia | reverse complement strand
ACCTAATGAAACCTTAGCCAAAATAAACCCCCATCTTCCAAAAGTGCCCCTGGATGAACAGTGCCTCGGCTACAGTGCCGCGCTACAGTAACTCGGCTACAATAACCCTAACCCTAGTTCAATAAAATAATAACTTTCCCAACATGCCCTTGCATAGGCCCCTTAAGTGCTTCCCATAATAAACTCAATTATTCTAAACTAATAACATAAGTTCTTTAAATGAATTAAATAAGTTGAAACCCTTCAAGAGCTCAAAGCCTTTAAGTCTTGTCGTTGCCCTCTTCCGTAGCTAATCAAATGAATTAAAATTGGATCTTCATCCTTCAAGCCCCATCTTGAATGTTGGGCTCTTGCTAAACTTGTCCCAAGTGGATTGCATCAATCCTTGCATTGTCTCCTTGATCTTCTTGGCCCATCTGGAAGTTGCAAATGATCTTTAAGACTAGGCCCATCTTGGTTCCCATCATTCCCCCTCTCCTCAAAAGGATTCAACATCGAATCTCCACCTGGATCAAAGGGAAAATGGTTAGTAACATTGAAAATAGTAGAAACAGGATACTTACCTGGAAGATCCATTAGATATGCATTTTCATTAATTTGTTCAAGAATTTGGAATAGTCCATTCAAGCTACCCATATCATCAACTGGTGAAGACTTTAAATCTAAAGGAGGAAATTGATTAAGTCTATAAACAATTTCAATTGGTGAAAATTTAGTAGTGGCATGAACCCTCCAATCATACGTAAACACAATGAATGGCAAACAATACTCCCACAAATGTTCATGAAGCACATCTAAAGTCTTCCTCGAACCAAAATGACCACTCCAATATGCAAACTCAATGAATGGCAAATGATACTCCCGCAATTGTTCATGCAACAAGTCAATGAATGGCAAATGATACTCCCATAAACGTTCATGCAACATGTCTGAAATCTTATTTTCACTAGAATGACCACTCCAATTATATGCAATATCAATGAAATACAAATGATACTCCCGCAAATGTTCATGCAACACGTCAATGTATGGCAAATGATACTCCCACAAACGTTTGTGCAATACATCAATGAATGACAAATGATACTTCCACAAACGTTCTTGTAACACTTCAATGAAAGGCAAATGATACTCCCACAAACGTTCATGCAACACATCAATGAATGAAAAATGATACTTCCACAAATGTCCATGCAACACATCTTTGAATGGCAAATGATATTCCCACAAACATTCATGCAACACAATAAAAGTCTTCCTTACACCAAGGTTACCCAACAAACCACCATGTCCATCACACACAAGCAACTTAAGCATAAAACTAGTAGGCACACAAAATCTATTCTTTCTAAACAAGTACCAATCTAATTTATAGAACTTACCAAAAGATGCTTTCTCACATGTTCCATACATACTAGCAAAGTCATTATCATTAGCATGCAATTCCTTATCATATTCAAGTCTCAACAATTTTGCATCTAAAATGAAGACAAGGACATACCTTCTTGCTAAAGCATCAACCACAAAATTTTTCATACCTTGTGTGTATTTGAATACATGAGGAAAAATCTCAATACAATCCTCCCGCTTAGAATGCATTCTCATCAACAACTTACCTTGTTCCTTTAAGTGTGTCAATGACTCATGTTTTTCCAAGAAAGGTCGGTTAGGAATTGTCGCACCTGGCATAAAATCAATGTAGTGCTCTATCTCCCTAATAGGTGGCAATCCACTAAACACACCGCTAGGAATCATGACCTTATATGCCTGCAACAAAGAAACAACAACACAAGACAAAGAGTCATTAAATTCATTAGTATAAAAGCTTGCCTTAGCATAAAAACTCACTTTTGTCTTTCTGTTTTTCTCTGCAACCTCTCTTTCTTTTTCCTCTTGTCGCTCCACCCTTTTTTCTTGACTCTTAACCACCTCTATATTTTCTTTTTCTCTCTCTCTTTCTTTTGATGTTTTGGCCTGATTCTCTTTTTTCCTCTCACGCTCTTTGTTCTTTTCACTCTCTATTTTTCTTTCACTCTCCTCTTTTTCTGAACTCTCGGCCTCACAATTGTTTTTCAACTCATTCTCTCTTTTTCTTGAGGTTTCAGCCTCACCCAAATAATTTCCCTTAGGTGGTTCGGTCTTCCCGTTTGTTACAACTTGATCATTTTTGTCCCACTTTGGTTTCCAAGGAGTACTAGAAACCAAAGTATACTCTGATTGACCCTTTCCTTTTAGCCGCCTCTCCACCTTCATAGCCATGTGCACCATATCCTCTACCGCCTTATAATGTTGCAACTCAACTACATTGGCCATCTCCCTATTCAACCCACTCAAAAATCTTGTCATCGTGGCCTCCTGATCCTCCACTACATTAGCCCGAATCATAGCCACCTCCATCTCCTTATGGTAACCTCTACACTCCTAGACTCCTGTGTAAGATTTTGTAGTTTTTGGTAGAGGTCTCTATAGTAGTGGCTAGGTACAAATCTCTGCCTCATGATAGCTTTCAACTCTCTCCATGTTTCTACAGGCCTCTCAAAATTCCTCCTCCTATTGGATACTAATTGATCCCACCAAATAATCGCATAATCAGTGAACTCAATTACAGCCAACTTCACCTTCTTCTCCTCAGAGTAATTATGACAATCAAACACCAACTCTATTCTTTTCTCCCACTCTAAATAAACTTCAGGGTCAGTTCTACCTTAGAATGATGGTATTTTCATTTTGATGCTTCCAAGGCTCTTATCTACTCTATCTTGACCCCCTGAGTTTGCCCTAAGGCCTCTTCCATGCCTAACTCCTCTATGTCCACCCAATCCAACTTCAAATGTTAAGCCTTCCTCATCCTCACCGAACTCTCCATTCTTATACCCATTCTCAATTCTAGGCTCACGTCGCCTCCTATCTCTCTCACCTTGCAGATTTCTAATCATTGCTTATTGATTATCCATACTATCCCTCACTTCACCCAACACCAAGTTCAACCGCTCAAACTGTTGTTGCATGGCTTGCAACACAAAGGATGAGTTATCTGCCACACCTTTTGGTGATGAGTCACTTCTATGAGACATCATAATATGCTGCACAAAAAGAATGTTAGTGAAAAACCTCACACACTCCCTTACGTGTTTACACTCGAATAATGGCACTCTATTCGTGTTTCACTCTTAGTGGCTTTTTCCCGATAATAGTCTCACACTCTCTTGCCTTTTACCTCAAGAGTTTTCCCACTCAAGTTCCTTAAGAACTAATTGAACATAATCAATAGAAAGCAACCTTGTTTTATCCCAACTAGTAATTAGATCCAGGAAACAAGAACAAGAGAAATATGGAAGGAATAAAAATGATACGAGAATCAAGGAAGTTATACGGATGAAAGAGTAACAATAAGACAAGATACCAACTTTAGTGATGTATGTAGCAGCCCCTTTGATGATAAGGTTCAATCAACAAATTTCTTTTTTTCTCATTTTTGTAACTATATAGCAACCTTTGAATATGCTACCTTTTCTTTTCTTCTCTTCTTCTTCTTCTCTCTTTTCTTTTCGAATTTTCTTTTCTTTTCTTTTCTTTTCCTTTCCTTTCTTTTCTTTTCTTTTCTTTTCCTTTCTTTTCTTTTCTTTAATTAAATCACAAACAACAATACTCAATTGTGAAAATCAAGCAATTGAATTCAAGCACAGAAGAATTGACAATGAAATAGAAGATAATCAATGAAACGACACTCCAAG
This sequence comes from Juglans regia, assembly GCF_001411555.2. Classification (NCBI taxonomy): domain Eukaryota; kingdom Viridiplantae; phylum Streptophyta; class Magnoliopsida; order Fagales; family Juglandaceae; genus Juglans; species Juglans regia. The sequence continues at coordinate 107,255 of NW_023362634.1, read as the reverse complement.
CAGTGGAAAAACTTAGAGAGGTAGAAATCCTAAAATTTTGAAACCCTAAGAGATGCAAATTTCAGCCAAACCCTAGAATTACTTCTTCCTTTCAATCTTGTATCTCACCTAATTCAAGTACTTGAACTTTTGATGAGTTTTGGTTGTTTATTTTTGGAATGCTGCTGGATTATTTTGAATGAGTTTCTTGAAGTTCGATTAAGAACTAAAGAAGACACAGAAGAGTGGAAAAAGGCAAGAGTGTGTGAGACCATACGAGGGTAAAGGCCGTTTAGAGTGAAAACACGAGTGCAAGTGTATCAATTCTTGAATGAAACACGTGAGGGAGTGCTTGTGAGGATTCTAACTTTGTTTGCAGATTTTGAACATGTCTAATAATCAAGAAGAAGACACAACCGAAGAATTTCGACAACCTCCAGTTCCGAACCTCCAAATGCAAGTGATGTTAGGGGAGATGAGGTGTATGTTGAGGGCTGAATTAGAACCTATTCAGGAAAGGTTGGACAGGGTAGAAGCGGAAACTGCTAGGGGCCAGCAACATGACATCCACAATAGGCAGCATGGTGGGCGTGGTCCGTGGTGGAATGTTGATGGAGAGGCGGAGTCGGAGGAGTTTGATGAGCAATATTTGAACCGAGGCAGGATTGAGCGTGGGTATAGAAATAGAGAAGCTAGGATGGGTAGGCCTAGGAGGGATAACGATGTAGGAAATATAAAGATTAAAATCCCATCTTTTCAAGGTAAAAATGATCCTGAAGTTTATTTGGAGTGGGAAACTAAAATGGAGATGGTTTTTGATTGTCACAACTACTCAGAGATAAAGAAGGTTAAGTTGGCTGCAATTGAATTTACCGATTATGCCATTGTGTGGTGAGATCAATTACTAATTAATAGGAGGAGGAATAGAGAGCCACCCGTGGACACTTGGGAGGAAATTGCAGCCACTATTATAGGGGATTGTATAAAAAATTGCAGAGGTTAATTCAAGGATCTAAGAGTGTGGATGAGTATTACAAGGAGATGGAGGTAGCTATGATCCTGGCTAATGTAGAAGAGGACTGGGAAGCCACCATGGCTAGGTTTTTGCACGGTTTAAATCGTGAGATTGCGGATATAGTCGAGATGCAGCACTATGTTGAGTTGACGGATATGGTGCATCAAGCCATAAAGGTGGAGGAACAATTCAAACGAAAGGGATTGCCTAGGAGGGGACAGCCTATGGCTACCACCAGCTCGTGGAAGACAACTCCAAAAAGGGATGACTAGAAACAAAATAAGCCAAAATTTGAATCCTCTAAGAATGCCAACTTAAAGACCGCCACTACTTCAGGTACAATCGAGACTTCAAGTTCTAAAACAAGTGATATTAAGTGTTTTAAATGTCAGGGGCGCGGACATATAGCCAGCCAATGTGTAAACAAGAGGGTGATGGTGATAAATGCCCAAGGAGAGCGTGAGTCAGAAAATGAGGAAGAAGTAGATAATGATGATATGCCATCTATGGAGGATGCCGATGATGAGCAAAATGCTGTGGTTGGAGATTTATTGGTTGCAAGGCGAGTTCTCAATGTGCAGGTTAAGGAGGAAGAAAGTAACCAAAGGGAGAACTTGTTTCATACTCGGTGCTTTGTAAATAACAAAGTTTGCAGTGTCATTATCGATGGAGGGAGTTGCACAAATATAGCCAGCACTTATTTGGTGGAGAAATTGGCTTTAACTACCTTGAAACATCCTCAACCTTACCGGCTTCAGTGGCTGAATGAATGTGGGGAAATCAAGGTGACAAGACAAGTGTTGGTGGCATTATCCATTGGCAAATATGAGGATGAGGTGCTTTGTGATGTGGTTCCTATGCACGCATGCCATTTACTATTGGGAAGACCATGGCAGTATGATCTGAGGGTTACTCATGATGGATTCAGCAATAAGTATTCCTTCACTCTTAATAGGCAACCTATTACTCTTGTGCCATTAACTCCAAAATAGGTCAGGGAGGACCAATTAAAGTTACAAAGTTCAAATGAAAAAAAAAAGGAAAAGGAAAGGAAGGCCGAAACTGAAAAAAAAGACTTAAAAAAAAAGGAGAGAAAAACATTCATCAGAGTGAAAAAGAAAGAGAGAGGATTTCGGCCATAGTGAGAGCAAGAGAGGAAAAATTCAATTACATTGCAATAAAAAGTGAGATCAAGAGAGCATTATTTTCACACTAGCCCCTTATTGTGCTAATGTACAAGGAGGCTCTTTTATGTACTAATGATCTCGTCGGTGCTTTGCCGAGCAATATTGTTTCTCTTTTGCAGGAGTTTGAAGATGTCCTTCCTGAAGAGGTACCTTATGGTTTACCTCCAATCCGAGGGATTGAACATCAAATTGATTTCATACCTGGTGAATCAATTCCAAACCGACCTGCTTATAGGAGTAATCCCGAGGAAACCAAGGAACTTCAGAGGCAATTAAGTGAATTATTGGAAAAGGGGTTTGTGCGTGAAAGTATGAGTCCTTGTGCGGTTTTGGTGCTGTTAGTTTCTAAGAAGGATGGAACATGGAGGATGTGTGTTGACTGCCGAGCCATCAACAACATAACGGTAAAGTATCGTCATCCCATTCCTAGATTAGATGATATGTTGGATGAATTGCATGGTTCTTGTGTCTTATTGATCTTAAGAGTGGATATCATCAGATTAGGATGAAAGAAGGTGATGAATGGAAAACTGCTTTTAAGACTAAATATGGTTTGTATGAGTGGTTAGTGATGCCTTTCAGTTTAACTAATGCTCCAAGCACATTTATGCGTTTGATGAACCATGTTTTGCGAGCATTTATTGGCAGATTTGTAGTTGTGTATTTTGATGATATCCTGATCTATAGCAAAAATTTGGAAGAACATGTAATGCATTTGAAATCTGTTTTGGAAATTCTAAGGAAAGAAAGGTTGTTTGCTAACCTCAAAAAGTGCACCTTTTGCACGGATAAGCTTGTGTTTCTTGGTTTTGTTGTTAGTAAAAGAGGAATTGAGGTGGATGAGGAAAAGGTGAAGGCAATCCAAGAGTGGTCAATGCCTACAACAGTTAGCCAGTGAGGAGTTTCCACGGCTTAGCTAGCTTCTACAGACGGTTTGTGCATGATTTTAGTAGCTTAGCGCCCTTCTTACTGAAGTCATCAAGAAAAATGTGCCGTTTAAGTGGGGAAAAGAACAAGAAAAGGCATTTAGTCTGATCAAAGAAAAGTTAACTAATGCACCTTTGCTTGTTTTACCTAACTTTGCTAAAACTTTTGAAATTGAGTGTGATGCTTCAGGCATAGGTATTGGAGCTGTTTTGATGCAAGAAGGCCATCCAATTGCTTATTTCAGTGAAAAGTTGAGTGGGGCAGCCCTAAATTACCCTACTTATGATAAGGAGATGTATGCCTTGGTGAGGGCTTTGGAAAATTGGCAACACTATCTATGGCCAAAGGAGTTTGTGATTCACACAGATCATGAGTCTTTGAAGCATTTGAAAGGACAGCAAAGGTTGAACAAAAGCCATGCCAAGTGGGTGGAATTCATTGAAACATTTCCGTATGTGATCAGATATAAGCAAGGTAAGGAAAATGTGGGGGCTGATGCATTGTCCCGAAGGTATGCCTTGCTTTCCATTTTAGATACAAAAATGCTTGGCTTTGAATACATTAAGGAATTGTATGCTCAAGATTTTGATTTTGGTGATGTGTTCAATGCATGTGAAAAAGTGGCGTTTGGTAAGTTTTATAGGTATGATGGATTTTTGTTTCGGGAAAATAAACTGTGTTTGCCAATGTGTTCTTTACGCAAATTGCTTGTCAGAGAAGCTCATGGTGGTGGTTTGATGGATCATTTTGGTGTAGCTAAGACTTTAGGAATTTTGCATGAACATTTTTTTTGGCCTCATATGAAACGTGATGTGGAAAGAATTTGTGAGAAGTGTATCACGTGTAAACAGGCTAAGTCTAAGTTGAAACCCCATGGTTTGTACACCCCTTTGCCAATACCTAGTGAACCTTGGACTAATATTTCTATGGATTTTGTTTTAGGTTTACCTAGGACTAAGAGGGTGAGAGATTCAGTTTTTGTGGTGGTAGATAGATTTTCCAAGATGGCACACTTCAATGCATGTCATAAAACTGATGATGCATCACATATAGCTGATTTGTTCTTCAAAGAAATTGTTAGGTTACATGGTATGCCTAAGACTATTGTTTCTGATAAGGATGGAAAGTTTTTGAGTTACTTTCGGAAGACTTTGTGGGGAAAGCTGGGAACTAAATTGTTGTTTTCTACTACTTGTCATCCACAAATGGATGGTCAAACTGAAGTAGTAAGTAGAACTTTGTCCTCTTTGTTGCATGCTATCATTAAAAAGAACTTGAAAGCATGGGAAGATTGTTTGCCACATGTTGAATTTGCTTACAATCGAAGTATACATTCTGTAACTAAGTTTTCACCATTTGAAATTGTTTATGGCTTTAACCCATTGTCACCTTTGGATTTAACTTCTTTACCTTTGAGTGAACGTGTGAACTTAGATGGCAAAAAGAAGGCAGAATTTGTAAAGATGATTCATGAAAAGGCACGGCTGAACATTGAAAGGAGGACTAAACAATATGTCCATCAAGCCAACAAGGGACGCAAGAAGGTAGTATTTCAACCAGGAGATTGGGTTTGGTTGCACTAAAGGAAGGACCCTTTTCCAGAGAAACGACGTTCAAAACTCCTACCTCGGGGTGACGGACCATTTCAAGTAGTAGAACGCATCAATGATAATGCCTACAAGCTTGACTTACCAGGTGAGTATGGTGTCAGTGCAAACTTTAATGTTGCTGATTTGTCTCCTTTTGATGTAGGTGATGATTTGAGGACAAATCCTTCTCAAGAGGGGGAGAATGATGCAAACCAAGAAGCTGGACATGCTGATCATACAAGTGGGAATGGAGCTGAATTTGCACAAGACCCTTTGTCACTTCCTAGTGGCCCAATTACAAGATTTAGAGCCAAACGTTTCAAGGAAGCACTAAATGGGCTGATCCAAGAGAATGGGGCTGATTCTGAAAAGACCAAGATGAGCTCAAATAATATTCAAGACTTAGTCCATGTCATCAAAGCAATTGAAGAGGCTAATTAGCACGTAAAAATATGATGTATGGTCTGACCATTAAAGAAGGTGAATTTGTTGAGTTTCAAGAATATTAAATAGGTGAATGAACTTGGTCTTGCTTGGGTATGTCAAATACATTGAATTTAGTCATTTAGACGTTTTTGGCTGCCTCTAGAAGTCCAAGAGGCCTAAAAATCGTGGGACTTGTTATGTTAATATTTGTGTTGCTTTTAAAGCTGTAGTTATGACTTTTCCTATTCTTGGAGGGTTGTTCCAAGTATATAGAGGGGTTATTTCGAGTTTTAATATCAGATTGAGAATTTCAGAAGCTTATTTGACTTTGTGAGGTCTTGTGTTCCTCTTGGTTCTTCAAATAACTCTTTGAACTTATCAACTTAATCTTGTGGCGTTCAAGCTCCAAACTTATCACCTTGATTCTAATTTCTTGGTGTGGCGTTTTCAATCCTTCGTAGTCTTGGTTTTCATCTAGTTGGGTGACTGGTCAAGGCTCAACAAATCTTGTCAATACGATCTTGGGGTTCCAAGCCATCATTACTATCGGGTTTCATCACAATTGTTGGTGAGTTCATATCACTATGGTACTACCATGACCTTAGGGTAAGTATGCCCCAACCCGGGGCGAATCGGAGCAACCCTTATTTTTACCAAATTGTCCACGCTTAGTTAGAAACCATGTGAGGGCAAAGTGGCAAAAATAAGGGTTGGAGTTTTTTGCTCGTGGGCATCATATGGTACTACCATGACCTTAGGGTATGTATGTCCCAACCCGGGGTGAATCGGAGCAACTCTTATTTTTACCAAATTGTCCACGCTTAGTTAGAAACCATGTGAGGGCAAAGTGGCAAACATAAGAGTTGGAGTTTTCTGCTCGTGGGCATCCTGTGGTACTCCCTTGACCTTAGGTTAAGAATGCCCCAACCCGGGGGGAATCGTTGTAACTCTTATTTTCACCAAATTGTCCACGCTTAGTTAGAAACCATGTGAGGGCAACATGGTAAAAATAAGAGGTGGGAGTTCTTTTCCTATGGGCATCCTATGCTGCTACTGTTAAGGTAAGTTTGCCCCAACCCGGGGGGAATCGGAATAGCTCTTATTTTTACCAAATTGTCCACGCTTAGTTAGAAACCATGTGAGGGTAAAATGGCAAAAATAAGAGGTTAGATTTTTTTGCTTCGGGCATCATATGGTACTATCATGACCTTAGGCTAAGTATTCCCCAACCTGGGGAATCGGAGCAACTCTTATTTTCACCACATTGCCCATGCTTTGTAGGAAACTAATTTCGTGCAAATTGGCAAAAAATAAGAGGTCAGACTTTTTTGCTCGTGGGCATCCTATGGTTCTTGCATGACCTTAGGGTAAGTATGCCCCAACACGGGTCGAACCGGAGCGACTCTTATTTTCACAACATTGCCCATGCTTTGTAGGAAACCATTTGAGGGAAAAGTGACAAAAATAAGAGGTTGGAGTTTATTGCTTGTGGGCATGCTGTGGTACTACTATGACCTTTGGGTATGTATGCAACAACTCGGGGCTAGTCGGGCCAGCTCTTATTTTTACTAGATTGTCCACGCTTAGTTAGTAACCATGTGAGGGCAAAGTGGCAAAAATAAGAGGTGGGAGTTTTTTTTCTTTTGGGAATCCTATGGTACTACCATGACCTTAGGGTAAGTATGCCCCAACCTGGGTCGAATCGGAACAACTCTTATTTTTACCAAATTGTCCACGCTTAGTTAGAAACCATGTGAGGGCAAAGTGGCAAAAATAAGAGGTTGAAGTTTGTTGGTTGTGGGCATCCTGTGGTACTACCTTGACCTTTGGTTATGTATGCAACAACTCGGGGCGAGTCGGCCCAACTCTTATTTTTACCACATTGCCCAAGCTTAGTTAGAGACCAATTGAGGGCAAAGTGGCAAAAAAAAAAGAGTTGGAGTTTTTTTGCTGGGGGGAGTTCTATTGTACAACCATGACCTTTGGGTAAGTATGCCCCAACCAGGGGCGAATCGGAGCAACTCTTATTTCTACCAAATTGTCCACGCTTAGTTAGTAAACCATGTGAGGGCATAAGTGGCAAAAAAAAGAGGTGGGAGTTTTTTTCTTTTGGGCATCCTATGGTACTACCATGACCTTAGGGTAAGTATGCCCCAACCCGGGGCGAATCGTAGCAACTCTTATTTTTACCAAATTGTCCACGCTTAGTTAGAAACCATGTGAGGGCAAAGTGGAAAAAATAAGAGTTGGAGTTTTCTGCTCGTGGACATCCTATGGTACTACCTTGACCTTAGGTTAAGAATGCCCCAACCCGGAGGGAATCAGAGCAACTCTTATTTTTACCAAATTGTCCACGCTTAGTTAGAAATCATGTGAGGGCAAAGGGGCAAAAATAAGAGGTTGAAGTTCATTGGTTGTGAGCATCCTGTGGTACTACCATGACCTTTGATTATGTATGCAACAACTCGGGGCGAGTCGGGCCAACTCTTATTTTTACCAAATTGCCCACGCTTAGTTAGAGACCAATTGAGGGCAAAGTGGAAAAAAAAAAAGTGGTTGGAGTTTTTTGCTGGGGGGAGTTCTATTGTACTACCATGACCTTTGGGTAAGTATGCCCCAACTAGGGGCGAATCGGAGCAACTCTTATTTCTACCAAATTGTCCACGCTTAGTTAGAAACCATGTGAGGGCAAAGTGGTAAAAATAAGAGGTGGGAGTTTTTTTCTTGTGGGCATCCTACGGTTCTTGCATGACCTTAGGGTAAGTATGCCCCAACAGGGGTCGAATCGGAGCAACTCTTATTTTCACAACATTGCCCATGCTTTCTAGGAAACCAATTGACGGCAAAGTGACAAAAATAAGAGGTTGGAGTTTGTTGCTTGTGGGCATGCTGTGGTACTACCGTGACCTTACGGTAAGTATGCCCCAACCCTGGGCAAATCGGCGCAACTCTTATTTTTACCAAATTGTCCACGCTTAATTAGAAACCATGTGAGGGCAAAGTGGCAAAAATAAGAGGTGGGAGTTTTTTTCTTGTGGGCATCTTATGGTACTACCACGACCTTAGGGTATGTATCCCCTAACCCTGGGCGAATCGGAGCAACTCTTATTTTCACCAAATTGTCCACGCTTTGTTAGAAACCATGTGAGGGCAAAGTGGCAAAAATAAGAGGTGAGATTTTTTTGCTTGTGGGCATCCTATGGTACTACCATGACCTTAGGGTAAGTATGGCCCAACTCGGGGCAAATCGGAGAAACTCTTATTTTCACCACATTGCCCATGTTTTGTAGAAAACCAATTGAGGGCAAAGTGGCAAAAATAAGAGGTTGGGGTTTTTTGCTCGTGGGCATCCTATGGTTCTTGCATGACCTTAGGGTAAGTATGCCCCAACTTGGTGGGAATCGGAGCAACTCTTATTTTTACCAAATTGTCCACGCTTAGTTAGTAACCATGTGAGGGCAAAGTGGCAAAAATAAGAGTTGGAGTTTTCTGCTCGTGGGCATCCTATGGTAGTACCATGACCTTAGGGTAAGTATGCCCCAACCCGGGGGGAATCTGAGCAACTTTTATTTTTACCAAATTGTCCACTCCTAGTTAGAAACCATGTGAGGGCAAAGTGGCAAAAGTAAGAGGTTAGAGTTTTTTGCTTGGCGCATCCAATGGTACTACCACGACCTTAGGCTAAGTATGCCCCAACCCGGGGCGAATCGGACCAACTCTTATTTTCTCAATATTTCCCATGCTTTGTAGGAAGGCAATTGAGGGCAAAGTGACAAAAATAAGAGGTTAGAGTTTGTTGGTTGTGGGCATCCTGCGGTACTACCATGACCTTTGGTTATGTGTGCAACAACTCGGGGCGAGTCGGGCCAACTCTCATTGCCCACGCTTAGTTACAAACCAATTGAGGGCAAAGTGGCAAAAGTAAGTGGATGGAGTTTGTTGGTTGTGGGCATGCTGTGGTACTACCATGACCTTTGGTTATGTATGCAACAACTCGGGATGAGTCGGGCCAACTCTTATTTTTACCACATTGCCCACGCTTAGTTAGAAACCAATTGAGGGCAAAGTGGCAAAAAAAAGAGGTGGGAGTTTTTTGCTCGCCGAAATTCTATGGTGCTACCACGACCATAGGGTAAGTACCAACCCGGGGCAAATCGAAGCAACTCTTATTTTTACCAAATTATCCACGCTTAGTTAGAAACCAATTGAGGGCAAAGTGGCAGAAATAAGAGGTTGGAGTTTTTTGTTCGTGGACATCCTATGGTACTACCATGACCTTGGGGTAAGTATGCCCCAAGCCTGGGTGAATCGGGGCAACTCTTTATTTTACTAAATTGTCCACGCTTAGTTAGAAACCATGTGAGGGCAAAGTGGCAAAAATAAGAGGTGGGTGTTTTTTGCTCGTGGGCATCCTATCGTTCTTGCATGACCTTAGGGTAAGTATGCCCCAACCCGGATCGAATCGGAGCAACTCTTATTTTTACCAAATTTTCTACGCTTAGTTAGAAACCATGTGAGGACAGAGTGGCAAAAATAAGAGGTTGGAGTTTTTTGCTCTTGGGCAATCTATGGTACTACCATGACCTTAGGGTAAGTGATATGAACCCGTGGGAATGGAATCCCTTGAACCCGCAATCAATTTGAAAACTCTCCAAGAAAGCCAAAAATCAAGTCAAGGATGGAGAATCTAGACCCGATGAGAATCCGTTTCAAGAACCTAGATTATATTAAAATCTAGACCCGTTGCAGAACCTGTCTCAAGAACTCAGATTACAAAGGAGGAACGCCACAAAGGTTGTGATTTACCTTTGATAAGTTCTATAGTTCAATCAAGAACAAGAGGACAAAACTCAACTCACAAATAAAATTCAATATTGTCTAATCTCTCAAATGAGGCTACAAAGAGTTTTTAAACCCAAACCTAATCAAAACCCTAGCCAAAATAAAGCCCCTTTTACTGAAAATTACCCTTGATGAACAGTACCGGCTACAGTACGTGCGGCTACAGTAACCCTTACAATAAATTGATGAAACCCTAGTTCCTAAAAAGTAACTTTCCAAATAAGCCCTTGGCCAAAATAAAAGGCCTTCCCAAAAACATAGTTCATAAGAAATAAGACATATGAGCCAAACATTTTCAAGCCCACTTATTCTAAACAAATAAAATAAATCATTTAACCAAACTGGAAGCCTCCAATAACAATTGGCCATATCTCTAAGTCATGTCTTCCACAGCTTGAATCAAGTGTATCAAAACTGGTTCTTCTTCTTTCAAACCCATCTTGAGTGTTGGGCTCTTGCTGGCTTCATCCCAAGTGGATTGCACCAATCTTTGCATTGCTTCCTTGATCTTCTTGGCCCTTGATCTTGTAATTGGCCCACCTTGGTTCCTATCATTCCCCCTCTCCTCAAAAGGATTCGACCTCGAATCTTCACCTACATCAAAAGGAGAAAGGTCCATCTCCTCGAGGATGCAACTTAGTCCTTCTATGGGCTGGGAATCTTTCTTTGCACATGTGAACCCAAACCCAATCTCCTGGTTCAAAGATGACACGCCATCGTCCTCTATTGGCTTGGGAAGCAACCATTTCATTCTTTTGGGCAATTTGAAGCCGTACCCTCTCATGAAGTGACTTCACCAACTCTGCCTTCTTTTGTCCATCCAAACTACTCCTGCCATCAACAGGTAAAGGCATCAAATCCAAAGGAGTAAGTGGATTAAATCTATAAACAATTTCAAAAGGTGAGTATGAAGTAGTAGTATGCATCGTCCTATTATATGCAAACTCTATAAATGGCAAACAATCCTCCCAAGTTTTTAAATTCTTATGAACAACAGTGCGTAAGAGCTGAGTTAAAGTCCTATTAACTACTTCAGTCTGACCATCAGTCTGCGAATGACAAGTAGTGGAAAATAAGAGCTTAGTACCCAATTTCCCCCACAACACCTTCCAAAAGTAGCTAAGGAATTTAACATCCCTATCAGAAACAATACTCCTAGTTACTCCATGGAGTCGCACTATCTCCCGAAAAAACAAGTCAACTATGTTTGTGGCATCATCTGTTTTATGGTATGGAATGAAATGTGCCATCTTACTAAATCTATCCACAACCACAAAAATAGAATCTCTACCCCTTTTGGTCCAAGGCAACCCCAAAACAAAGTCCATAGATATGTCTACCCATGGCTCACTAGGAACGAGTAAGGGTGTATACAACCCATGTGGCAAAACCTTAGATTTGGCATTTCTACACGTAATGCACCTTCCACAAATGCGGTTCACATCTCTCTTCATCTTAGGCCAAAAGAAATGTTCATGCAAAATGTCTAAAGTTTTCTTGACACCAAAGTGTCCCATTAATCCCCCACCATGTGCCTCATGCACCAATAACTCACGCATAGAACAATTTGGCAGACAAAGTTTGCTTTCTTTAAACAAATAACCATCATGCTTGTAAAACTTACCAAATGCCGCCTTATCACATGCCACATACACATTTGAAAAATTAGCGTCATCGGCATACATGTCTTTCACCTATTCAAACCCAAGTATTTTAGCACTCATAAAAGTAAGAAGTACATACCTCCGGGATAGAGCATCAGCACAATGTTCTCCTTACCTTGCTTGTAACGGATGACATAGGGAAAGGTCTCAATGTATTCCATCCATCTAGCATGCCTTTTATTCAACTTACCTTGACCCTTAAGATGCTTCAATGATTCATGATCGGTGTGGATCACAAATTCCCTTGGCCATAGGTAGTGCTACCAAGTCTCTAATGCACGAACAAGACCATAAAGCTCTTTGTCATAAGTAGGGTACTTCAGGGATGCCCCACTTAACTTTTCACTGAAGAAGGCTATGGGCCGCCTATCCTGCATCAAAACGGCTCCAATCCCTATTCCTGAGGAATCACATTCAATCTCAAAAGCTTTGTTAAAATCAGGTAATGCTAACACAGGTGCAGAGCACAACCTTTCTTTAATAGTGGCAAAAACATTCTCTTGATTAGCCCCCCAATGAGACCCAACATTCTTTTTAATTACCTCAGTGAGTGGTGCAGCAATGGTGCTGAAGTCTTTAACAAAACGCTGATAAAAACTAGCTAAGCCATGAAAGCTTCTTACCTCAGTGATGCTTTTTGGCGTTGGCCACTCCTTGATGGCCTTGACTTTCTCTTCATCCACCTCAATACCCTTTGTACTAACAACATAACCAATGAAAACAACTTTTTCCATGCAAAAGGCACATTTCTTGAAATTAGCATACGACTTTTCACATCTCAACACATCAAACACATATCTCAAATGCTCAATATGTTCATTTAAGTTCTTGCTGTATACTAAGATATCATCAAAGTGCACAACCACAAACTTGCCTATGAATGCACGTAGGACATGGTTCATTAATCTCATGAAAGTACTGGGCACATTTGTAAGTCCAAATGGCATAACCAACCATTCATAAAGCCCATACTTAGTCATAAAAGCAGTTTTCCATTCATCACCCTCTTTCATTCTAATTTGATGGTACCCACTTTTAAGATCAATTTTACTGAAAATACATGAGCCTTGCAATTCATCAAACATATCATCCAATATAGGAATGGGATGGCGATACTTTACCGTGATATTGTTGACCGCCCTGCAATCAATGCACATCCTCCACGTCCCATCCTTCTTTGGCACTAGTAGCACTGGTACTGCACAAGGGCTCATGCTCTCCCTCACGTACCCCCTGCTCATCAAATCCTCAACTTGCCTCTGAAGCTCCTTTGTCTCCTCTGGATTACTCCAATAGGCTGGTCGGTTTGGAATAGCAGCCCGGGGCACAAAATCAATCTGGTGTTCAATGCCTCTAATGGGTGGCAACTCATTTAGCATCTCCTCCGGGAATAAGTCTTCAAACTCCTGCAACAAAGAAACAGCCAAACTAGGAAGAGACTGGTTAGTTTCATCAAGAGTAAGATAAGACTCTTTATAGACAAGAAAAATCATAGGGCGATCTGCGAAGAAAGCCCTTTTAACCTCACTCTCTCTTGCATAGAAACTCACTTTTGCCTTTACTTTTCTCTCGGTAGACTCTCTTTCTTTTTTCTCTCGTGGCTCCACTCTTTTTTCTTTACTCTCAGCCACCTCTCTACTTTTTTTTTCACTCTTTCTTTTATGCTCATTTCTAAAGGAGCAAGCTTAATTGTTTTGCCCTCCTTTTCAAAGCTGTACATGTTCTTGAACCCATCATGTGTCACTCTCCTATCATACTGCCATGGCCTCCCCAACAAAATATGGCCCCCATGCATAGGCACAACATCATAAAGCACCTCATCCTGATACTTCCCAATAGAAAAAGTAACTAACACTTGTTTATCCACCCTAACCTCTCCACAATCATTCAACCACTGCAATTTATATGGTCTAGAGTGTTTTAAGGTTGGTAAATTCAATTTCTCAACCAAAGTAGTGTTAGCCACATTAGTACAACTCCCCCCATCAATGATAATACTACATACCTTATTGTTGACATGGCATCTAGTATGGAAAATGTTCTCTCGCTGTTGCTCTGCATTATCCACCTTAATGTGTGCATTGAGAGCACGCCTGGCAACAAGAGACTCACCTGTCACAGGGTATACCACTCCATCATCATCACTAGCATCAACCAACTCGGGCACCTCATCACTATCATCCTCACTCTCAGTCATCACCTCCCCAATGTCACGCATAATCAATACCCTCCTATTTGGACATTGAGAAACAATGTGCCCTGAACCCAAACACTTAAAACATTTAATATCGCTATTCCGTGAAGGTTGGGATTCTACCTTGGGTTTGCTGCTAGTTCCCTTATCTTTTCCTTTAGGTGGTTCGGTCTTTCTCTTTGCTTCAGCTGGATCATTCCTATCCCATTTTGATTTCCAAGTAGTGCTAGAAACCGAACTGTACCTTGCTGTCCCTTTTCTCATTAATTGCCTCTCCACCTTCATAGCCATGTGCACCACCTCCTGCCCCTCCCACCTTGTAGATTTGTAGAATTAAATTAAAGGATGTTAGAATTAAAAGATAGAATCAGACCTGATTGGAAACCTTGCTCTGAATACCAAATGATATGAACCCATGGGAATGAATTCACTTGAACCCACAATCAATTTGAAAACTCCCCAAGAAAGCCAAAATCAAGCCAATGGATGGAAAACCTAGACCCGACGAGAACTCGTTTCAAGAACCTAGATTATATTAAAATCTAGGCCCGCTGAAGAACCGGTCTCAAGAACCCAGATTACAAAGTAGAAACGCCACAAAAGCTGTGATTTACCTTTGATAAGTTCAAAAGTTCAATTAAGAATAAGAGGAGTAAAACTCAATTCACAATGAATAAATTCATCAAATTTCATAAACTGATTAAAATGAGGCTACATAGAGTATTTAAAGCAAAACCTAATGAAACTGTAGCCAAAATAAAACCCCATCTTCCAAAAGTGCCACTGGATAAACAGTGCCGCGGCTACAGTGCACACTTAAAGGGACAAGGTAAGTTGTTGACTATGATGCGTGCAAAGCGGGAGGATTGTATTGAGACTTTTCCTCATGTATTCAAACACACACAAGGTATGGAAACTTTTGTGGTTGATGCTTTAGCAAGAAGGTATGTCCTTATTTTCATTTTAGATGCAAAATTGTTGAAACTTGAATATGATAAGGAATTGCATGCTAATGATGATGACTTTGCTAGTGTGTATGGAACATGTGAGAAATCATCCTTTGGTAAGTTCTATAAACTAGATTGGTACTTGTTTAGAAAGAATAGATTTTGTGTACCTACTAGTTTTATGCGTAAGTTGCTTGTGTGTGAGGGACATGGTGCTTTGTTGGTTAACCATGGTGTAAGGAAGACTTTTGTTGTGTTGTATGCACGTTTGTGGGAATATCATTTGCCATTCAATGACGTGTTGCATGAACGTTTGTGGATGTATCAATTGTCATTCATTGATGTGTTGCATGAATGTTTGTGGGAGTATCTTTTGCCATTCATTGAAGTGTTGCATGAACGTTTATGGAAGTATCATTCGTCATTCATTAACATGTTGCATGAACGTTTGTTGGAGTATTGCTTGTCATTCATTGAGTTTGCATATAATTGGAGTAGTCATTCTGGTATCATGAAAACTTTAGACATTTTGCATGAACGATTATGTTGGTCTAAGATGAAGAGATATGTCAATCGCATTTGTGGCAGGTGCATTACATGCAGAAAGGCCAAATTTAAACTTTTGCCACTGAGGTTGTATACACTCTTACATATTCCTCGTGAGTCTTGTGTAGACATATCTATGGACTTTGTTTTGGGGCTGCCTAGGAAAGAAAGTAATAGAGATTCTATTTTTATGATTATGGATGGATTTATAGAGTTTGCATATAATAGGACCATACATACTACCGCTTTATGTTCTCCTTTTGAAATTGTTTATAGACTTAATCCATTTACTCCTTTAGATTTAATGTCTTTATCTGTTGCCAACAGGAGTAGCTTCAATGGATTTTTTCAAATTCTTGAACAAATTAATGATAATACATATGAAATTAATGATAATGTTACTAACATTTTTCCCTTTGATCCAGGTGGAGATTCGAGGTCGAATCCTTTTGAGGAGAGGGGGAATGATGGGAACCAAGGTGGGCCTAGTCTTAAAGATATGTTGCAAGTTCCAGATGGGCCAAATATAAGTTCAAGGGCTTAAATGATGAAGATTATGCTTTGATTCATTTCATAAGCTATGGAAAGGGCAACAACATGACTTATAGGCTTTGGGCACTTGAAGACTTTCAACTTTAAAGATATGTTGCAAGTTCCAGATGGGCCAAATATAAGTTCAAGGGCTTAAACGACGAAGTTTATGAAATTTGATGAATTTATTCATTGTGAGTTGAGTTTTACTCCTCTTGTTCTTAATTGAACTTTTGAACTTATTAAAGGTAAATCAGAACCTTTGTGGCGTTCCTCCTTTGTAATCTGGGCTCTTGAGATGGGTTGTTCAACAGGTCTAGATTTTAATATAATCTAGGTTCTTGAAACGAGTTCTCATCAGGTCTAGGCTCTCCATCCATTGACTTGATTTTGGCTTTCTTGGAGAGTTTGCAAATTGATTGTGGGTTCAAGGGATTTCATTCCCGCGGGTTCATATCATCGACCGTGTTTTAAAACCAAGAAAGCTAGCCACTTTCTTTTCGCCGCCGTCTTCCTGCTCACCTCCGTCCGACCTCCAATCCGTGAGGTACATTTCCTAATTTTTTTCATGGTTTGGGACTTGTGATTAACTGAGAGGGCATTCAGCCATGGCCTTCCCCTTTAGTGCTCTTAGCTAATTATTGTTAGTGTTATGTGATATTGGGACAAGCTCTGTTTTTTTTTTTTGAATGAAAATCCTATGATGCATGTGATAACAGAGCACGGTGCAGTTTGTTTATTCATGCTTAAAACCTATGAACTGGAACTTTAATTTTTTTTTTCTTGTAAAACTAGAAATTTGTAGATCCAAATATATTCGAAAATAGCTAAAAGGAGCTATGAAGGAAAGCATTCACACCCAGGTGGTGAGATTATTTCAACATACCAATTATCACATTACTTTACATGCTGAGCTGAGTCGACACTTGATGATTTTTCAGCTTTTAATCTGTTCATTTGCGGATTGGGGAATGAAAAACCTGATTGTTATCTCTTGGATTTGGTTACACATCCCAACGGGTTGTTGCTTTTATAATTCATACTGGATGAATATTCTCTCTAGGAACTAAAAGAGAAATTTCTTGTGGGGATGCAATTGAGAAAAAAATAAATAAAAAAAGGAAAGCATGACCTGCCGTTGATTTCCAACACACAACTAAATTATATAATGGAGAATTTAATTTTCTTATGTTGGGAGGGAGATGGATAGCCATCAGCTAGGTGTACATGTATTGAACTATTAAGGCCAATTACCCGATATCCAGTTATAAAGGTCAATGACACCATCAAGCTGAACTTGGAAGCCAACAAAATTGTATATTTTCATCAAGTTTGATGTTGGGAATGTTGTCATGGTGACTGATGGAAGCAAAAGGGAAGCTTTGAAACGGTTCACATATAGGATGCCCTTGGTCATGAATTCACTTTTGCTTGAAGGCCAACCTATCACTGCTGCTTGATCAGTATTATTTATCAATTATAGTTTTAGAGCATTACCTAGGTGGAGTTCACTTTTGCTATTTGATCATCCTTTCATGAGGTCATGCCTGGATTCATGTTTTTTCCTTAATTTTGCAGTACTGGGTTTTGAGTTGCAATATCTTGATTTTCGGATCTGACATGTTTGTGTGAATTTGATCCAAAAAAAAAGCAAGGTAAAAGCCAAGAATGTCTTTGATTTTCTGTTCTGACATGTCTAGTTGCAATACCTTGAGTTGCAATACCTTCCAAGAGTGTATAGTGTACATGTTCAGGAATGCTAAAAGCCTAAAAGCAATGTAAAAAGCCTTAAAGCAAAGTAAAATGTCCCATTTTAATTTTTGTAGTGTTATTTTTTCAGTACTAGTGCATTGATGCTCAAGTGAAGTTTTACAATATGCGTATTAATGTTTTGAACTGAATTCTTGAATACCAAACTTGATAAATATAACTGTTTTGAACTGAATACTTGTCCTATAGTTTCAACTAGATCGACAACCACATGATTAGCCTATTTCATAAAGAAAACCAGATTACAAATACATCATGAAAATACTGCAATATTTCCTGCCTTATCATTCTCTCGTATTGGGAACCCATAGCTGCACTATTGATCTTGTTCTTATTTTCCAACCATAGCTAGCTATTGATGAGATATTCTCAACGCATGACAACTTAATTTGTACCCGTTAGAAACATGCTTCTTAACTTTGTGAGACCCTTATCATATACTTCATGTTTTTTATTTTACAATCCAGTGGGGTCTCAGCTTCTTGTTCTTGTTTTAGTTGTTATTAATAAGAACTAGAACAAGAAATATGAGAGAGATGGGCATGAGAGTCTTATTCTGTTACAGTATAAGGAACATGATGAGAAATAAATTGTGTTACATTTGCTGAAATGTGGTCCAACCATGTCTCACTGTCTGTTTCCCAAGCTGTTTGGCTTGATTAGAACAATTTGTAATGCTTTTATGCGTTTAATGACATTGATGTTTTCCTATAAATATATAAATATATATATATATAATGTATCAGTATTAATAATTCTGAGTATAAAGTGTAAAACTTGTAGTAGTACTATTTAAAATATACAAAACAAGTATTTCCAGTAGTGTGTAAAGCCAGTACTTGTATATATATATACAACTCACTAAACTCTTCTTCCACACACACACATGTATATATATATATATATATATTATGAAACCAGTACTTGTATATATATATACAACTCACTAAACTCTTCTTCCACACACGCACGTGTATATATATATATATATATATATATTATGAAACCAGTACTAACATATATATATGCAGCTCACTAAACTCTTCTTCCGCACACGCACACGTATATATATATATTCTGAAACTAGTACTTGTATATATATATACAACTCACTAAACTCTTCTTCCACACACACGCACATGTATATATATATATATATATTATGAAACCAGTACTAATATATATATATATATGCAGCTCACTAAACCTTCTTCCACACACCCCAAATTATTAATAGCCCTCACTTATGGCAGAGGAATACCGTGGTTACAGACCGACACCTAGTATTACAAACAATTCTACTACCAGGTGTCAAAATTACAAACAAAATTACAAACATACTAAAACGGACAACCACTCAAGAACCATTCCACATGAACAC
Source organism: Juglans regia (assembly GCF_001411555.2). Taxonomy (NCBI): domain Eukaryota; kingdom Viridiplantae; phylum Streptophyta; class Magnoliopsida; order Fagales; family Juglandaceae; genus Juglans; species Juglans regia. Next base: position 88,257 of record NW_023362634.1, on the reverse strand, counting down.
GACGCTAACGACAATGCAATGAAGGCAATCACAGATAATCCAAACGGATTAAACCATGAAATACCCTAGGCACCTCCCTAACAAATCTCCACTCAGAATTAAGACCCGACGCACCACTCCGGGCCAACCAATCCGCAGCTTTATTTCCCTCTCTATAAACATGACGAACAACGCACACCATAGAATCCATAAGAGCCAATGTATCTTCCCAAAAATCTTCCAAGTACCACACACCACACCTTCTCCTATTCCACCACGAAATCACCACTTGCGAATCTAATTCAATTTCCACAAAATTAATCCCCAATTCCTTACAGGCTTTGAGTCCCTGAAGAACAGCTAACAACTCCGCTCTATTACTAGTTCCGATTCCAATATAAGAATTAAAAGCATAAACCATAAGACCACGATCATTCCTAATGATACCGCCCACCCCTGAAGAACCTGGATTACCAAGACTACTCCCATCTGTATTCAATTTTGCCAAGCCACTAGCTTTAAATGCTTCCTTTCAGGAACCAAAGCTGGAATATTCAATGACTGTAACACCTGTGAATCATGTCTGGAACAATTACTAACCTTTTTCATATCTCGAACTACTAATCCCATCCATCTACTAATAGAAAGTCGAACCGAAAAAATAGACTGAAGCCTTCCCTCCATATGAGCAGTACATCGTCTACTCCAAAGATGCCAAGTAATAATAGAAGGTAAAATCCCCACTATTATTCCCAGTTGAGAATTAGAAGATGCCCGTCGAAACCAAATTTGTACCGTCTCCCTCCAAGTACGACCAATAGGGATACCAAAAATAGATCCATAAAAATGCCATAAAGCCGATGCAAACTCACCTGTAAGTAGCACATGATTTTGATCTTCATAATTACCTTCATCACAACAATCACAGCGAGAAACTATCTGGATCCCAATGCACGGAGGACGATCATCAACACTTAATGCCATGTTCCACACTTTCCACATTAAAACCGAAACTTTAAGTGGAAGTAACTTATGCCACACCCAAGGATGCCACTCCATACTAGATCCTTGTACTCGAATGTAATCCCAAGCGGATTTGGTAGAAAAATTCCCACTGTCATTCTTCATCCAGCTCAAGACATCAGATCCTCCCTTACACCCAGCCAAAGCCTCAACAATATCCTCCACATTATCCTGACCAACCAACGTACTCAAAAACTCCACATCCCAACTATTGGACAACTTGCACTCTTTAACTTTCAACATCGGATTACCCACTATCTGGAACTCATCAATTAGAGGACCCCCCATCTCTCCATTTGTCATACCAAAATAAAATATTACCATCTCTAACTCTCCACTTAGCATTATTAAGAACACTCGGAATACTTTTGACAATCATTTTCTAAAACCTCGTACCTTTTCTCATATCAATAAGACACCAACTCAAAGATCCCACATATTTTCCCTTAAAGAAACTAGCCCACAGGGATTCTCCTTTCAAAAGATTCCATGCAAACCTCATGTGCAAAGCTTTTTGAATATCCCCCAAATTCCGCAAACCAAGATCACCCTCCTCTATTGGCTTACAAATACTCTCCCATGCCACCCACTTTTTTTTCCTTTTACCATTAATCTCTCCCCAAAAAAATGTGCTCAACATTCGGTTTAGTTCTTTAATAATAGATTGGGGAACCTGCAATACTGCAAATATATGTAAAGCCATACTAGACAGCACATGACGAAGTAAAATTAAACGCCCACCCGTTGATAATAATTTCATTTTCCAACCACTGATTTTGTTCCAGACTTTATTAATCATCTCCTCTAGATGTTCATGCTTAAGACGCCCTAATACAATCGGAACCCCAAGATATTTAAAAGGAAACAAGCCTTCAGAGAACCCTGTCAGCCTTTTAAGAGCTCTCTTTCTTACTAACGAATTTTTAGGAGAATAAAAAATAGCCGTCTTTTCTTTACTAAGTTGCTGACCTGACCAATTTTCATATTTTTCAAAAACCAACAACAGTTCCTTTACCGATTTCTTTCCTCCATTCAAAAAAATAACAATATCATCAGCGTACATAAGGTGAGAAATATGAGGAGTACCTCTAGCTTGGGAAAATTTTCCAATCTTTTTTTCAACAAAGCTTTGTTTCAAAAGTCTAGAAAGCACTTCTTGAAGGATAATAAAGAGGTAAGGCGAAAGGGGATCCCCTTGGCGCAAACCTCGCCTCCCTTGAAAGAAACCTTTCGTCGTTCCATTAAGCATCACAGAATACCACACATTCGAAATACAAGCACGAATAAGATCACAAAAAGAAGAAGGAAAGCCAAAACACCTCAATACCTCAATCAAAAAGTTCCACTCCACCCGATCATATGCTTTAGCCATATCAACTTTAATCATTATATTACCACCATGTGTCGTCCTCTTCAGTGAGTGAACCATTTCCTGGGTAAGACTGATATTCTCAAAAATACTCCGCCCAGGTATAAACGTTTCTTGCTCTAGAGAAATCATTTTGGGAAGAAGACCTGTCATACGATTCACAATAATTTTCGAACAAATTTTATAGAAAACTGAACAAAGGTTAATTGGCCTAAATTTATCAAACCCCGAAGGCACATCTACCTTCGGGATAAGCACAATAAAAGAAGCCGAATAAAATTTTGGAAGGCATTTTGATAGAAAAAAATCTGAAATAGCTTCTAAAACCTCAACTTTAACCACCTCCAAGCAACTCATAAAAAAACCCGCACCAAAACCATTTGGGCCCGGGGAACTATTAATAGGAATAGTTGATAGAGCCTCTTTCACTTCGACCAACGAAGGGATCCCACAAAGCCGGACACAATTCTCTTCATTAATAACCGACGATATCAAACTAGTTAAATCAGGCACCTCCCTTACCGGATTAGATCTCTGAAGAAACTCAGAAAAATAATCAACTGCACCAAGATGAAGTTCTTCCGGAGAATTAAACTCCATCCCATTCGAAGTTCTCAACTTATGAATTTTCCTATGCCTTTTATTAGATAACCAAACATGAAAGAATTTTGTGTTCCTATCACCATCCATTCTCCACTTGATTTTAGCCATCTGCGCTAGTCTTATATCCTCCCTTCGCCTCCAAGAAGACAACTCATTAGAACACCGCACTAACTCCCTTTCAATATCATCATCCCAATCTCTCTGCAACAAATTTTCAAGACTCTCAACCTTATCTTCAAGAATAGCAATCTGATTATTAGTTCTCCCAAATACCCTCTTGTTCCATTCACGTAACGCCACCTTAAGCTTTTTAAGTTTGCTAGCTAATTTAAAAAGCCCCGAACCTATGATAGATTCAGACCAAACATTTTGAACAAAATTCATAAAATCCTGGTGCTCAACCCACATTTGCTGAAATCGAAATGGAGGGGGGCCATAAGAGAACGGATCACTTAAAAATTCTATAAACATAGGACAATGATCCGACGTTGTCCTTGGAAGATACAAACAATGAGCATTCGGGAATAAAGACAGAAAATTTGCATCAAGTAACACTCTATCCAACTTTGCCCAAGCTCTAGATAATCCCTGCTGACCATTACACCATGTAAACTTACCTCCTTGTGAATTCATTTCCATCAGCCCGCCCTGATGAATCCATCTATTAAACTCATCCATTGTAACTCTATTCCGCAGACGCCCACCACACCTTTCCACATCCGACCAAATTACGTTGAAATCTCCAGCAAACAAGCACAGCTCCACACCCATTCTATCCGAACTCAACTCCTCCCAAAGCATCTGTCTCTCATACCTATTACACTTGGCATAAATAAAATTACCCAAGAAATGAAAATCTCCTTCGGTAATACGTAATGACACAAACTGCGAACTCATGCGGACCACCTGCACATCCACTTCATTTTTCCAAAACACCCAGATTTTTCCACCATCATTCTCATTTGTTATCACCTTATCAAACTACAATATCCGCATGAAACTCTAGATTTTATCCACACTCTGAAAAGGTTCCAGCAACACTGCCAACTTTTGGCTTATGTTTAGACAGCAGTTTTTGTAAACGTCTCTTAGAAGTACCTAAACCTCTTACATTTCAGACTAATATTGAACCAGTCATTGAATAAACTTCTGTGTTCTAGTGATCACCCACCTGGAACTCCTAATTTTCTCAAACTGCCGCTTTTGATATTTTCGCTTAACAATTTCATCTTCTGCATCCGAATGATATTCCTTCTCCTGCAAAAATACTTTCGCATTTTTCTCAGGTTCCGGATCAGACATCGAACCATCTTCCAGACGTACCTCTTCCTCATAAACATTATTAACCTCCCTTTCTGCAGAACTAGGAACTACTTCCCCCTCCCTCATGTCCGTTTCCAACTCTGTTTCCCTTAAGCGGTTCGAGCAAACCAATTTTCCTTCAAAACTTCCTGGGTTCATTTCTTCCGCAAGATCCGTAATCTCAAGATTTTCCTCTTGATCCTTTTCCAGTTCCAACTCCTCAACAAAAAGAATGGGATCAACTAACACCCGATTCTCCTCAGTTGCTTTGTTTGTTTCAACTTCTGTATCTTCAACAACTGGGTTATTAATCTTGTCCGTCGGCTCCTCCACAATCGGTTCTCGTTGCCGAACCCACACATTACTTCCTGCATTCTTTTTCCCAGCACGGCAAGTCTTTAAGTTATGCCCCTGTATTTTACATTTAGAACAGAACGCCGGCAAAGTTTCATATATAATTTCTTGCTTTCGGCTAGTTCCCAAACCAGGCATCCCAATCCAAAAATAAGGTAAAGGTTTCTTAGCAGCATCCATTTCGACACAAATACGAGCACCATCGGTTCGAGTAACACAACGAGTAGAGTTATCACTTCTAATAAATCTACCAATAGGGGCTGTAAGAATTTTAAGGAAGGATTCATGATAATAGTTAGGAGACAAACCTGGAAGTACAATCCACACCGGTACAATCGAGGGTTCTTCTTCTTCTTTAAAGTCAGGAGACCAGTGGAATGGTCGGTAAGGAATCCCATCTATATCATTAACTTCACGAGACAGAGCCTTCATGCAGTCTTCCTCCGAAACCATTCTGATAAAAACATTCCGAGGATGCCTCATATTGGAAACGACTGGAATGCTATCAAGATTCCATCGCTTATGAATGAAGGCCCGAATGGCATCCAAGGATGGTCGGTTCCTCAAGAACTTCAAAACAATCGAGTACCGAAAAGGCTCGGCAGATCGTTGGATTTCCTCCTTAGAAAACTGGAAAAAAATTTCGCCATCCTTAGATTTCGGCAGACGATGCGCCACAAACATTTCTGGAAGAGGCTGAGGAACCACCGATACTAGATCCACGAAGAGCCGTCGACCTCCGTTAGCAGCAGCAGCCATTACTTGCGTCAAACGTAGCAAGAAAAAACTTTCAAGAAGAAAGCCATTCTTGGAACGTTCTTGGAGTGTCGTTTAGCATCACGTCATTATTCTAACCTTCTTCCACACACGCACATGTATATATATATATTATGAAACCAGTACTTGTATATATATATACAACTCACTAAACTCTTCTTCCACACACGCACGTGTATATATATATATATATTATGAAACCAGTACTAACATATATATATATATATGCAGCTCACTAAACTCTTCTTCCACACATGCACAGGTATATATATATATATATTAAGAAACCAGTACTAATATATATATATATGCAGCTCACTAAACTCTTCTTCCACACACGCACATGTATATATATATATATATTATGAAACAAGTACTTGTATATATATATACAACTCACTAAACTCTTCTTCCACACATATGCACATGTATATATATATATTATGAAACCAGTAGTGTATATATATATATGTACAACTCACTAAACTCTTATTCCACACACACGCACATGTATATATATACATATATATATTATGAAACTAGTACTAATATATATATATATATGTATATATATATGCAGCTCACTAAACTCTTCTTCCACACACGCACATGTATATATATATATATATATAATTGGTTCAATGAATCGAACCAAGTTGATTCCAACTTATTCATGCCAACACAGAGAGTTGTAAACTATATACAAAAATTGGACAGACTGCTTTCGACTTTTTATAAATAGATTGTACTTTAGATATGGATTTTTTCTCAGCAAATTTGTAACTCCTAGAAGACCAATACTTGTTTTCTTTTATGATTTATATAAGAAGTTGATTTCTGACACTATATCTTTTTGTATCATTGTAGGCAATTCGAACGGATGTACAATGGATGCCAACACAGATTGTACTTCAGCTCATGAGTGTGATGAGGTTATTGAGGATACAAGCATTGAATGTGATGAAACTATTGAACAACCTATGGTTGGAATGAACTTTTCATCTGTAGAAGAAGTTTGGTCTTACTATAAGAAGTATGGTAAGCAGACGGGCTTTGGAGTGTTTAAAAGGAATTCTAGACAAGATGACGATGGGAACGTCAGATGGATTTGCTAGGCATGTGTGTGTGGAAGCACATCAAAGAGTAAGGCTGCCAATATTATGAAAACAAGACAAACAAAGAAGATAGGATGTATGACTAGGATTAATGCGGTACTGAATGATGAAGGTGGATATACCCTATCTAAAGTGATCTTGGATCACACACATGTTTGCAGTCCAAAAAAGGCAGGCATTTCAGATGCTTTAAGAAGGTTGATGCTCGTGTGGCGAAGAGACTTGAAATAAATGATGAGGCAGGAATAAGATTGTCAAAAAAATTTCAAGGTTGTGGTTGTTGAGGCAGGGGGTACGAGAATGTGCCATTCGGGGAGAAGGAGTGTCAAAACTACATTGACAAAGTTAGACAACTTCGCCTCGGGGTTGGAGGTTCTGCAGCTCTATATAACTATTTCCAAGATATGCAAAAAAGAAATCTGGATTTTTTTTATAAAATAGACGTTGACAATGACATGCGGTTAATAAATGTGTTTTGGGCGGATGCCCGCAATAGAGCTGCGTATGAATCATTCGGGGATGTCATTGTCTTTGACACAACATATTTGACTAATGTGTATAAGATGCCTTTTGCACCGTTTGTGGGTGTGAACCATCATGGTCAGTCAATTTTATTGGGGTGCAAATTGATATCCAATGAGGACGCTAATACATTCAAGTGGTTGTTTGAGTCATGGTTGAAGTGTATGAATGACCAACCACCAAATGCAATCATCACAGACCAAGATAGGGCCATGAAAATTGCAATTTCGAGGGTGTTTCCAACATCTAGACATCGCTTTTGTTTGTGGCATATAATGAAAAAGCTTCCTAAAAAGTTTCGATCACATTCTCGATATGAGGAAATCAAGAGTACTCTGCATAGGGGCATTTATGACTCTTTGAGTGAGCTTGAATTTGAATCACAGTGGTTTGATATGCTCGATATCTATGATCTGCATGAGAATGCATGATTGGTATCACTATATACTGATTGCCATTTTTGGGTGCCGACGTACGTTAGAGACACATTTTGGGCAGGTATGTCAACTACACATTGGAGTGAAGGCATGAATGCATTTTTTGATGACTACGTTAACTCTAAAACAACTTTGAAAGAATTTGTTGAGTAGTACGATTCAGCCCTTAGGAGGAAGGTAGAGAATGAAGCGATTGCGGATTTTAATTCATTTAACATGGAGATTCCGTGCATCACTCGCTATCCTCTTGAGAAGCAATTTCAAAAAGCATATACAATTGCTAAATTTAAAGAAGTACAAGAGGAATTGCGAGGATTTCTTTATTTAACTACTTCATTATTGGGATGTGAGGGTGGTAGAAGTATATTCGAAGTTGCCGATGAGATTCAAGTTGGTGATGACTTGTTAAAGCATGCAACCTTCACTGTAAAAATTGATGAAGATCCCCTTGATGTTAAATGCAGTTGTAAGTTGTTCGAGTTTAAGGGCATATTATGCATGCACACTCTTCGTATCTTGACTCAGCTGGGTAAGCATATAGTACCATCGAATTACATCTTAGATTGGTGGAGGAAGGATGTAAAGCGAAAATGCACCTTCGTCAAAAGTAGTTACGACACTAGTAGCATTGATGATGCCCGAAGGTACGATAGGATCCAGAATTGCTTCTATGAACTATGTTCCAATGCTTCAAAGTTCGAGAGCAGTTGTGTGAAATTGATTAATCAGATAGAACAGTTGAAGGTACAGTACCCTGGTATCACTGATCCAGTTACTTCCACGGGAGGCACGACAGTTGATTGAGATACTTCCATAAGGGGCACGACAGTTGATCTAGTTACGTCCATGGGAGGCACGACAGGTAGAGTTCTTAGTCCGTTGGTAGTTCGGAGTAAGGGAAGACCACCGTCTAAGAGAAAAGTGCATCCTGCTGAGAAGAGTCTTAAAAAATCTAGTACGAGGAGACGATTACACCACGACGAAGCTAAGGTTCATTTTTTTGTTTCATGGTGTAAATAAAACATTATATTTTTTTTATAATAATAAATTATTATCTTCATTCCAATGAACAGCGAAGTAGTCACGCTCCAGATGAATGCACTGTCAGCGGCACACATCATAAGGCTCCTCAAACCCAGGTACTTTTTATCTTTCACAATTCCTAGATTTGTGATGCATATAAACAAGTTTAAAACAATGTACTTTTGATATAGGATCAACAAAGTCAAGTTTGGACACATGCGCCAGATTTTTTTGCTACTCCTTCGACTGCTACGAATTATTCTGGCATTAGATGGACTGCTCCTCCCACACAGGTAATTCAAAGAACATTATGATGTAGAAATTGTTAGCACGGTTCATTTAATAATTTTATGCCACTCACAGTACACGCCTCATCAAGTATATGCGCTGAATTTATTTGGTATTGGACAGATTGCTCATCCCTCACATGTAATTAAAACTACATTATGATGAACACATTTTTTAACACTGTTCATTTAACAATTTTATGCTATAACCAGTATACGCCTCATCAAATATACACTAAAGATTTTTTTGGTATTGGACAGACTGCTCCTCCTTCACAGGTAATTCACACTACAGATTATATTATTTTGGTATTATTTTTTTAAAAGTGTATTGCAACATTTTTTGCAAGAACTGGTCAAGTATACACTTGTGACTTTTTGTAACTTTAGGTGCAATTGAGAGGATTGCATGTCTCGGAAGAGGATAATGATGCGAGAAATTAATCATACATAATGCAGATGTGGTGATTGGAAGACGATATGCTTCTGGAAGATACCATATAGCTTTTGTATATTTTGTAATGTAATAGCAGATTTTTGGTTCCTTTATATTTTGTATGTTTTGGGAGGGACCAATGGTATATTTTGTATATTTTGGGATGAACCAATGGTATATTTTGTATATTTTGGGAGGGAGCAATTGTATATTTGCTCATAAATTTTGTAATGAAGGCACATTTTTCTGGTTGATTAATGAAGGGAGAGACAACATGGTCTAATTCTGGTTGATTAATGATCAGTGTCTTATTTTAGTTTCTTTTATTAATTTTGAAATGATTTTTAGGAAGAAAATTTGGAAGTGCAAAATTTGTGCAATAAGTAACCAACCAAGCAGGGTAACCATTTATACATCCTTCACTTTGTCCTATTACAAAAAGTAACCAACCAACCAACCAAGCAGAGTCATATATTACATCAACGTACCAACCAACAAATTCTTTTTCAGAATTTTCCAAGAAGCATGCCTAAACAAAGTACTCACGACATTGAAATTGCTACAACTACACTAAATCTCTCAAACTTTCGATTGCGCCTTTCAGTCTCTATTTCTAATATCCATTGCAAGTTGTATCTTTTGAATTTCGGTTTTTAAACGATTGATTTTCTTCTCGCCATATGGTGGTATTTCTGGGTCATACCAACAAAAAAACCCACAAGAATGCCCAGCCTGCAAAATCAACCAACATATATTACCTTACAAAAATTACCCAATTGATTTTCCAAAAGCTCAGAAAGTTGAAGACGAAATGGTGTGAGCTCGGGATGGGTTTCTGGGTTTCTCAGAAGGTTGAAGATGAAATCTTACCCGATACCCAGTTCTCTCAGCAAGTTGAAGATGAAATGGTGGGTGCGTGATAGGAACCAAGGTGGGGCCTACTCTTAAAGATCCTTTGCAAGTTCCAGATGGGCCAATTACAAGATCAAGGGCCAAGAAGATCAAGGAAGCAATGCAAGGATTGGTGCAATCCACTTGGGATGAAGCCAGCAAGAGCCCAACACTCAAGATGGGTCTGAAAGAAGAAGAACCAGTTTTGATCCACTTGATTCAAGCTGTGGAAGATCTGACTTAGAGATACGGCCTATTGTTATTGGAGGCTTCCAATTTGGTTAAATGATTTATTTTATTAGTTTAGAATAAGTGGGCTTGAAGATGCTTGGCTCACATGTCTTATTTCTTATCAACCATGTTTTTGGGAAGGCCTTGTATTTTGGTCAATGGCTTATTTGGAAAGTTACTTTTTAGGAACTAGGGTTTCATCAATTTACTATAGTCGTGCGTACTGTAGCCGGTACTGTTCATCAAGGGTAATTTTGGGTAAAAGGGGTTTTATTTTGGCTAGGGTTTTGATTAGGTTTGGGTTTAAAAACTCTTTGTAGCCTCATTTAAGGGGTTAGACAATATTGAATTTTATTTGTGAGTAGAGTTTTCTCCTCTTGTTCTTGATTGAACTCTTGAACCTATCAAAGGTAAATCACAACCTTTGTGGCGTTCCTCCTTTGTAATCTAGGTTCTTGAGATGGTTCTTCAACGGGTCTAGATTTTAATATAATCTAGGTTCTTGAAAAGAGTTCTCATCGGGTCTAGATTTTCCATCCTTGACTTGATTTTGGCTTTCTTGGGGAGTTTTCAAATTGATTGTAGGTTTAAGGGAATTCATTCCCACGTCTGCTTATTCTTGATTGTGATCAAATCAGTTGGTGAAAGGAAAAGAAAACAAAACAAAACAAAAGAAAGGAAAAGAAAAAAAAAATCGTGAAAAAAAAAATTCTGAGATTTTTACTTAAGCCTTATCATCAAAGGGGGTGATTCTAGTTGGTATCTTGTCTTAGAGTTACTGTTTCATTCATGTAATTTCCTTGATTCACGTGCCATTTTTTTTTTCATTCCTTCTGTGTTTCTCTTGTTCTTGTTTCTTGGACCTAATTACTAGTTGGGATAAAACAAGGTTGCTTTGTCTTGATTGAGTCAATTAGTTCTTAAAGAACTTGAGTGGGAAAACTCTTGAGGTAAAAGGCAAGAGAGTGTGAGACAATTATCAGAAAAAAGCCAATTAAGAGTGAAACACGAGTGGAGTGTCATTATTCGAGTGTAAACACGTAAGGGAGTGTGTGAGGTTTACTTTTTTTTGCCACTAACATTCTTTTGTGTAACACCTGATAATGTCTCATCGGAGTAGCGCATCACCAAGGGGGAGAGCAGATAACTCATCCTTTGTGTTGCAAGCCATGCAACAACAGTTTGAGCGGTTGAACTTGGTGTTGGGTGAAGTGAGGGATAGGATGGATCATCAAGAAGCAGCGATTAGAAATCTACAAGGTGTGAGGGACAGGAGGCGACGTGAGCATAGAGTTGAAAATCAGTATGAGAATGAAGGAGATGGTGAGGATGAGGAAGACTTAGCATCTGACATTGGGTCGGGTAGAAATAGAAGAGTTAGGCATGAAAGAGGATTTGAGGGGAATCTAAGGGGTCCGGATGGTGTAGATAGAGACCTTGGTAGCATCAAAATGAAAATACCACCTTTCCAAGGTAGAACTGACCCTGAGGTTTATCTAGAGTGGGAGAAAAAAATAGAGTTGGTGTTTGATTGCCATAATTACTCTGAGGAGAAGAAAGTGAAGTTGGCGGTAATTGAATTCACTGATTATGCTATTATTTGGTGGGATCAATTAGTGACCAATAGGAGGAGGAATTATGAGAGGCCTATAGAGACATAGGGAGAGTTGAAAGCTCTCATGAGGCGAAGATTTGTTCCTAGCCATTACTATAGAGACCTTTACCAGAAATTACAAAATCTTACACAGGGGTCTAGGAGTGTGGAGGATTACCATAAGGAGATGGAGGTGGCGATGATTCGGGCTAATGTAGAGGAGGACCGAGAGGCCACCATGGCTAGATTTTTGAGTGGTTTGAATAGGGACATAGCCAATGTAATTGAATTGCAGCATTATGTGGAGATAGAGGACATGGTGCACATGGCTATGAAGGTGGAGAGGCAATTAAAGAGAAAAGGGACAGCAAGGTACACTTCGGTTTCTAGCACTACTTGGAAATCAAAATGGGATAGGAATGATCCAGCTGAAGCAAAGAGAAAGACCGAACCACCTAAGGGAAAAGATGAGGGAACTAGCAACAAACCCAAGGTAGAATCCCAACCTTCATGGAATAGAGATATCAAATGTTTTAAGTGTTTGGATTCAGGGCACATTGCTTCTCAATGTCCAAATAGGAGGGAGATGATTATGCGTGACAATGGGGAGGTGATGACTGAGAGTGAGGATGATAGTGATGAGGTGCCCGAGTTGGTTGATGCTAGTGATGATGATGGAGTGGTATACCCTGTGACAGGTGAGTCTCTTGTTGCCAGGCGTGCTCTCAATGCATACATTAAGGTGGATGATGCAGAGCAATAGAGAGAGAACATTTTTCATACTAGATGCCATTTCAACAATAAGATATGTAGTATGATCATTGATGGAGGGAGTTGTACTAATGTGGCTAGCACTACTTTGGTTGAGAAATTGAATTTACCAACCTTAAAACACTCTAGACCATACAAATTGCAGTGGTTGAATGATTGTGGAGAGGTTAGGGTGGATAAACAAGTGTTAGTTACTTTTTCTATTGGGAAGTATCAGGATGAGGTGCTTTGTGATGTTGTGTCGATGCATGCGGGCCATATTTTGTTGGGGAGGCCATGGTAGTATGATAGGAGAGTGACACATGATGCGTTCAAGAACATGTACAGCTTTGAAAAGGAGGGCAAAACAATTAAGCTTGCTCCTTTAACTCCAAGCCAGGTCTATGAGGACCAACTGAAATTGAAAAGTGAGGTTGCTAAAAAAAAAAGAGTGAAAATGAGAGTGATCAAAAAAGAAAGAGTGAAAAAGAGATTGAGCAAAAAAGAAAGAGTGAGAGTGAAAATGAGCATAAAAGAAAGAGTGAAAAAGAGAGGTGGCTGAGAGTAAAGAAAAAAGAGTTGAGCCACGAGAGAAAAAAGAAAGAGAGTCTGCCAAGAGAAAAGGAAAGGCAAAAGTGAGTTTCTATGCAAGAGAGAGTGAGGTTAAGAGGGCTTTCTTCGCAGATCGCCCTATGATTTTTCTTGTCTATAAAGAATCTTATCTTACTCTTGATGAAACTAACCAGTCTCTCCCTAGTTTGGCTATTTCTTTGTTGCAGGAGTTTGAGGATGTATTCCCGGAGGAGATGTCAAATGAGTTGACACCCATTAGAGGCATTGAGCACCAGATTGATTTTGTGCCCGGGACTGCTATTCCAAATCGACCAGCCTATAGGAGTAATCCAGAGGAGACAAAGGAGCTTCAGAGGCAAGCTGAGGATTTGATGAGCAAGGGGTACGTGAGGGAGAGCATGAGCCCTTGTGCAGTACCAGTGCTACTAGTGCCAAAGAAGGATGAGACGTGGAGGATGTGCATTGATTGCAAGGCAGTCAACAATATCACGGTAAAGTATTGCCATCCCATTCCTAGATCGGATGATATGCTTGATGAATTGCATGGCTCATGTATTTTCAGTAAAATTGATCTTAAAAATGGGTACCATCAAATTAGAATGAAAGAGGGTGATGAATGGAAAACTGCTTTTAAGACTAAGTATGGGCTTTATGAATGGTTGGTTATGCCATTTGGACTTAAAAATGCGCCCAGTACTTTCATGAGATTAATGAACCATGTCCTACGTGTATTCATAGGCAAGTTTGTGGTTGTGTACTTTGATGATATCTTAGTGTACAACAAGAACTTAAATGACCATATTGAGCATTTGAGATATGTGTTTGATGTGTTGAGATGTGAAAAGTTGTATGCTCATTTCAAGAAATGTGCCTTTTGCATGGAAAAAGTTATTTTTCTTGGTTATGTTGTTAGTACAAAGGGTATTGAGGTGGATGAAGAGAAAGTCAAGGCCATGAAGGAGTGGCCAATGCCAAAAAGCATCACTGAGGTAAGAAGCTTTCTTGGCTTAGCTAGCTTTTATTGGCGTTTTGTTAAAGACTTCAGCACCATTGCTGCACCACTCACTGAGGTAATTAAAAAGAATGTTGGGTTTCATTGGGGGCTAATCAAGAGAATGCTTTTGCCACTATTAAAGAAAGGTTGTGCTCTGCACCTGTGTTAGCATTACCTGATTTTAACAAAGCTTTTGAGATCGAATGTGATGCCTCAGGAATAGGGATTGGAGCCGTTTTGATGCAGGATAGGCGGCCCATAGCCTTCTTCAGTGAAAAGTTAAGTGGGGCATCCCTGAATACCCTACTTATGACAAAGAGCTTTATGGTCTTGTTCGTGCATTAGAGACTTGGCAGCACTACCTATGGCCAAGGGAATTTGTGATCCACACCGATCATGAATCATTGAAGCATCTCAAGGGTCAAGGTAAGTTGAATAAAAGGCATGCAAGATGGATGAAATACATTGAGACCTTTCCCTATGTCATCCATTACAAGTAAGGTAAGGAGAACATTGTTGCTGATGCTCTATCCCGGAGGAGTAGTTTGGATGGACAAAAGAAGGCGGAGTTGGTGAAGTCACTTCATGAGAGGGTACGGCTTCAAATTGCTCAAAAGAATGAAAGGGTTGCTTCCCAAGCCAATAAAAGAACGAAGGCGTGTCATCTTTGAACCAGGAAATTGGATTTGGGTTCACATGCGCAAAGAAAGATTCCCAGCCTATAGAAGGACTAAGTTGCATCCTCGAGGATATGGACCTTTCCAAATTCTTGAGAAAATTAATGACAATGCATATAAAGTGGATCTTCCAGGTGAGTATAAAGTTTATGCAACTTTCAATGTTTCTGATCTTTCTCCTTTTGATGTAGGTGAAGATTCGAGGTCGAATCCTTTTGAGGAGAGGGGGAATGATAGGAACCAAGGTGGGGCCTACTCTTAAAGATCCTTTGCAAGTTCCAGATGGGCTAATTACAAGATCAAAGGCCAAGAAGATCAAGGAAGCAATGCAATGATTAATCCACTTGGGATGACGCCAGCAAGAGCCCAACACTCAAGATGGGTCTGAAAGAAGAAGAACCAGCTTTGATCCACTTGATTCAAGCTGTGGAAGACATGACTTAGAGATACGGCCTATTGTTATTGGAAGCTTCCAATTTGGTTAAATGATTTATTTTATTAGTTTAGAATAAGGGAGCTTGAAGATGCTTGGCTCACCTCTCTTATTTCTTATGAACTATGTTTTTGCGAAGGCCTTGTATTTTGGTCAAGGGCTTATTTGGAAAGTTACTTTTTAGGAACTAGGATTTCATCAATTTATTGTAGGGTTACTGTAGCCGCGTGTACTGTAGCCGATATTGTTCATCAAGGGTAATTTTGGGTAAAAGGGGCTTTATTTTGGCTAGGGTTTTGATTAGGTTTGGGTTTAAAAACTCTTTGTAGCCTCATTTGAGGGGTTAGACAATATTGAATTTTATTTGTGAGTTGTGTTTTCTCCTCTTGTTCTTGATTGAACTCTTGAACTTATCAAAGGTAAATCACAACCTTTGTGGCGTTCCTCCTTTGTAATCTGGGTTCTTGAGACGGTTCTTCAACGGGTCTAGATATTTATATAATCTAGATTCTTGAAACGAGTTCTCATCGGGTCTAGATTTTCCATCCTTGACTTGATTTTGGCTTTCTTGGGGAGTTTTCAAATTGATTGTGGATTCAAGGGAATTCATTCTCACAGGTTCATATCAGTGCGGGATGGGTTCGATCTCGAAGAAGGAAGGTTGACGATAAAATACAGAGCACGGGATGGGTTCGATCTCGAAGAAGGAAATGGTACCCGATACCCAGTTCTCTCAGCAGGTTGAAGATGAAATGCGGGATGGGTCTCAGAGGGAACGGGAAGGAAGGTTGAAGATGAATGTTCATGGGTCTCAGAGCTTCGTAGGTGTTCGAGAAGACGAAGAAGACTAAAGACGAAGCGTGTTTAGTTTGTTTAGTTTTTAATTTTAAAACACATACAACGTGGCATTCCACGTCAAGCGGGAAGAGGAAACGGGAAGGGGGAGCAGGGTGCATAGCATTTTCCATATATATATATATGTGCAATCTCATCATTTATTTTTTTTGAAGAGCTGGTAGCCACATGTCAAGTGGCCCCGTCCCAAGTTTATGAAAAATGTCCTCATTTGTGGCGGAGGAATACCGTAGTTACAAATCATACATCTGAGAGTTTACAAATAAAGAACTAAAATCCTCCCAAATACAAACCAACCAAACCAAGCAAGAAAACCAAATAAACGCCGATCTAAACAGGCCAGTAAGAATAAAACCAATGAAACTAAGCAAGCCTATAAAAAGGAATGCAATAAAATCTAAACAAGCCTAGATAAAAACCAAAACCAACAAACCAATAAAAAACCATAAACAGATATAAACAATTAAAAACAAAACGAAGGAAGTCTCAAATAGTCATTCTTATCATGTTAAGGAAATTTTATTAATCTTGACCCAATTCTATTTAAATAAAACATACACGAGGAGTTAAGATATCATTGTCTAGTACTGAATAATCTACTACGAAACTAATTATATTAATTAGTGTAACAGCCCGCTAGAAATTCATTGGTGGAATTTCTATTGACTTTAGGAATCTCGTGAAAACCCCATAAGTTTTTACGAATCGACTAATCGCATAGGTTTTAGTCTGTCAACATAGTGAGTGTTTATCACTCACTATGGTGCTAGAAATATGAGTTTAATTATTTGAGGTAGTTAGAAGTGTCAGAATGCATTATGGTCTATGCCGTTAGACTCAGTGGATTATTTACGATTTTATGGCGCAATAGCCTATTTTCATAATTCCGGATGAAACGTCTGTTAAAAATTGTGAAATTATTTTTAGGGGCACTTCGGGGTTGAATTTCGGTGAACAATTTTCACTATAGGTTAATATGAATATTTAGAATTTTTTAGTACTAAGTTTATTATGAATTGTTTTGAGTGAATAATAACCTCGATAAGCACACCCAGTGCAGTATTTTAAAAAACACAGTCTGAAATGTCCAAATTAGGTTGGAAGAGTTTATTTGGACACTTGGCAAGATCTTAGCCACATATAGTGAATAGTATTAGACACTTGGCACCATGAGGAACCATTAGATGGATTTGTGAAGGAAGTCAAGGTGTGAGATCATGCCACCTAAGCAAAGCTCTATTTCATCTGATGAACTAAATTGTGCCAGACCAAAGAGGGTTCCAACCCTAGCAAAACCTAAATGGTTGGAATCCAATTGAAACCCCAAAAGCTTGGTTGAAACCAAAACCCTAAACGGTTTTCTCAAACCCTAAAGTTGGCTTCCAAACCCTTTTTAATCCGATTTATAGTATTGTGTTTAATCACTTGATTAAATTACTTCCACATGCTATTAATTAATCAAATCCTTGTTATGACATCATTATCCAACCTTTTAAACCTTGGAAATTTGATTGGGCCAAGAAAAAATTGATTTTGGACTTGATAGCATCTCAAACCCTAACCAAACCCCATTTAAACCCCAAATTGAAGCCCACTTGGTGGGGCTCACCAAGGCCCACGAAATTGGCTACCTTGGCAAAGCTTTTTGGAGAAGTTTCCTCCCCCACATGGCAGACCATCCACTGCCATTGGCTGCACCCAATAGTGCCTTGATGTGAAGGAGAAATCCACTCCATCAACCTCCATCTTTCACAGTTGCTGCAGGCAGTCTCTGCCCCTCAATATTCTCCACTTTATGTCACATAGCCACCTCCAATCAAGGGTCATTCCAGACCAAAACTTCCCCCTCCAGGAGTCTATAGTCGTGCAAGGCACTTTTCTTTCAATTTTATCACTTTTTTTCCCCCGTTCTTAGAGAGAAACCCAAAAGAGCTCTCTCGGGCAGATTTCTGGGATATATTGCGTGGCCATTTACGACCCTTTGTAAGTAATTTTTGCACGATGATTTCTTCACATAAGTTGTTCATATTTGAGTCTAGTTTCCGTGGATATCTTATTAGTCTCATTCCATACTCATTTGATTGGTCAAAAGTATTTTTAACCATGGAAAGGTCATTCTGGGCCTAAAACTGGAGAGTATGATATGTTTTGAAATTTTTGACCAAGCTAATGGACTTATCTTGGTCCGAAAATTTTATGGAGTGTTGTTAACATGTGTTTATGAATGTTCATTGAGGTTTTGTTGCTTGAATAAAGCTTTCGATGATAGATTTTCTTAGATTTAGAAACTTGAAAACTGGAAGTGGAAAAACAGTTTCTGTGTTGTGAAAGTCTGAATATTTCGTGGTTTAATCTTATTCCAAAGGCTTTGATATTTTTATATGATGATCCTAAGCCTCTTATATACATGTTAGGATGTTATGTCGAAGATATTTAGTATTAGTTTTAAAGATATGATTTTCTATGCAAGAGGATTTCGGTTAGGCCTAAACTTTGATGTTTTTGAGTTAGATCCATGTTTTATTAAATTTTAGCCATGTGATTTTAAGTTTGATGGTTGGATCTTCTTTAGGACACATTTTTAAACCATGTGAGGTGTTAGTTTGAAGATCACATGTCTTTAAGCCATAAATCAAGAGATTGATCAAAGTTAGTTGGGAAAAACAGTTTCTGTTTTGGACTAAGTTTAAAACCAAAAACTCCAAGTGTTGTTTTGTGATTTTTGGTGAGTTTGGTTTGATGAATTAAAGCATGTTTGATCTTAGGATGATGTTATGAATATGTTAGAAGTAAGATTTGATTTTTTGGAATTCTTGGAGAAGTTTTTATTAAGGTCAAAACTTGTGATTTAAGGTTTACTTTTTGTTAAAAAGTTTGGGTGTTTTTACAAAAAGTTTGGTGTTGATGATTAGCTTTTCTTAATGCATATTTTAAGTGTATTTTTAAACTTAGGATAGGAAGATCCTTGTTACAAAATTTTGGTTTAATCTTGGGTTTTGAATATGGAAGAAATTGCAACCAAAATCAAGAGAAATAGTCTATGAATGTTTCGGTCATTGTGAGTTTCCATAGTTGTGATTGGTTTTAAATTTTTCTGAGCTGGTATTTGAGTCTAGGACAAGATTTACATGAGGAATGTAAATTTTGGTAATTTTTGGAGTTAGGATGTGAAATCCTTAGGTTAGGGGTAAAATGGTCATTTGCCCACATGTAGAGGGTAAAATGGTAATTTTACTCTAAGTTGTCTCTTTTCACATTTTTAATTGTTAGTAATTAATTTTCAACATTTAGAATACCCTCTTACAGTTCCTCGTGTTTCACGCTTTATTCTAGTAGAACGCAACGATCGAGGTAAGTAGTTTTTAACTTACTATCAGTTTAATGTGTATGAGTGATAAGTAAGGGAACTAAATTGTATGTATGCATGTTATCATATGTGCCATGCCATGTCATTACATATTTATCTGTTACACATAATTTATTTTGTCATGAATTATTCATCTGTTACACAAGATATTCTGTCACGTATTCCTATACATTGCAAGTATGTCATGTTAAGTATGTCTTCTGTTACATGTATTTCATGTCACGTAATATTCACTATCACATGTTACACCATGTTAAGAAATGTTGTCTGTTATATGGTATACCATGTTACATGTATGCCATGTTATGAAATGTACTCTGTTACAATTATGTCTTGAAGTATGTCATGTCTGTCATCTTACGTTCATGTCACGTTATGCTACGTCAGGACTTTTGTCTTTTATGTCACATTCATGTTACGTCACGTTATGAAATGTCATGTATGCCAGTTAAGTCATTCATGTCAATCACAACCCTAAGCGCTAGGATAGGGTAATATCCTAGTGGAACTCCTTTGTTCACGCTGGAGTGTCTAAATAGGTGTGAAATTCTCTGGGTTGACGAAATACAATCAACAGGTTGCGAATGGGGCCAAATTAGCTGGTCACCGGAGCGCGCCAGGCACTAACGCCGATGGTGCTATATATTATGTTACGTGTGTCCACAGCAAGTGTGGCACAAACAAATAAGTCATGGGGCCACGACAACTGTGGAGCATACACTACGTGAGACACAGCAATTGTGACACGTAGAATACGTGGGGCCACAACAACTGTGGAGTACGTATTAACGCACTCACAGCTGGTATAGACACCTGTGATGTGATGCGGTAATCGGCAGGGACACACGGCTCAAGGGGACCTGTGTAGCACCCATATGGTCACTTTAATGATTAAATCTATTGAATAAGATTTTAAGTTTATGTATTTCACGTTCAAGTCATGTTTCAAGTTCACGTTATGTTATGTTCAAGTTTACGTTCACGCAATCATGGTAATCCCATGAGACAAGAATATGTTTCAAGTTCATGTTATGTTATGCTCACTTTTACATTATGTTCCAAGTTCACATTTATGTTATGTCATGCTCAAGTTCATGTTCAAATTATGCATATTAACGTTCATGTTATGTTTCAAGTCCATGTTATATTTCCAGTTCACGTTCATGCTATGTTTCAAGTCCATGTTATGTTTCAAGTCACGTTCATGCTAAACTTCAGTCTCAGTTTAAGTTATGCCAGTTATGTTATGTTGTATGTCAAGTTATGCTATGATTACTTATGATTTGATTATGCATTCATGCTTTTACTGCCATGCATGCATCATTAACCTGTGTGTAAATTTTCTGTTAACTTGCTGAGATTTGTAATCAAATCTCACTGTGGTAGTCCCAACTACCATTCTCCCCGAATGGTAGATTTTGTTATAGGATCTGAAGGAGAACCGGGAATCGACCAACTGGAAACAATCGACTAAGCGACGGTGCGACGTAGATGTATTACAATAGTTACCTCAGAATACTACTTGTATTTGTGGAGTTCAATCTCCAGCACTCTTTTGATCACAGCCTTATGGACTATTATTGTGATCTTAGTTGTTTAGTATGTCGTTAAGTATGGAGTATGTTTTAAGTATTTGGGATATTTTAGTTTGGTGCATAGTATTGCTAAAGAAAAAAATTATCCGCTGCGAATATTGCATAATGCTAGATGCATGTTAGAAATATTGCATCTTATATGTCATGAATGGGGGGGTACGTAACCTTGTCTTGCATGTCTCGACGCTTCAAATGTCCGTCCGATCCCAAGCGGAATCTGTGGGCATCACAATTAGGATAGGTGATGACACATGGAGGGCCTATTTTAGTTGAGAGCCCATTCTGTGTTATATGAAAAGGCCTAGTTTAAAGACTCTTTTTGAACCGGAGGGAATTTTAGAGTCCAAGGCCCAGCAAAGTCGCATACTCACCACACACTACCTTTCACGGGAAGATAGAGATTTCATATAGATTTGTGATCGGTTCGGTTACTGAGTAATGCTCCACATCCGATAAACTCTGCACCAGATAGGCATCACGTTGAAATCTATATCAACCAGGTAACCCTTGATAATAAGGGATCGATCTCTCTTTTAAATTCTGAATTGTTTGTTACTCAACATTGATTCTTTATCTTTCCTACCGCCGACCGATATAATATATATCAGTGTGGTTGAACCATTTAAAGGGATATATATGTAGGTGGTCATGGATTTATGTCATCCAGTCAGGATTTTAGCTTTTAACTTTCTTCCCTGGCCTAAACCCAATTTTCTGATCCTTTTTCCTTAGTGGAGCTAAATAATACCGAAGTTTGGAGAAAGTCAATTATGGTAACCAGTTTTAAAATTTCAACTATAAAACAAAAATTAAGTTTATTTACTTCAAATTTATTTCAATATGTCTAAAAACAAGTCATTCCAATTTTCAAACGCACTTGCATTGGTATTGGCTTCATCAAAAGCCTTCAAAATTTGAAGAAATGTTGATAAAATCATCTACATTGGCTTTATCAAAATGTAAAAGTTTGAACTTTGAGTTACAGTGATTTTAAGTACATCTTCAAATTTGAAGATATACTGTTCATCATTAAAAGTAATATTTTATTATAAAAATTAAAACCAACTTCTTTCCTGCGTAAACGGTATACAATAATATAATAGTTTGTTCTTCAAATAATAACTCAATTAAATTCGTATAGGATTAATATTATAGGGTTATAGCTACAGTAATTTTTATTTGTCATAATAATATAATGTAGTATTATTAGCCAAAAAATCCAATGCACCCATCTAATTCCAGGCCAGCAAAAAAATTACCGATGCTACCTGGGATGCCTTCCGTTTAATCTTTGATTATTAATTATTGGGTTTTCTTTGGATAGTGTAATTGCAAAATATGAGGAAAAAAATTAAATTATTATTATTAAAAAAATAATATTATATTATTATTTTAATGAATCTTATGGCTAATCCAATGTGAAGTTATGGATATGAAAGTTTTGGAATTATGAAAAACATGTATTTTATATCAAATTTTGAAGATGGCTTTGATGAAACCAATACCAATGCTCAGATCCCTACCCAAAATACGAAAATTGCCACTTATGTCAGACCTAGAAAATCTTGTTATTGCCACTTTAGTTAAATTTTGCATCCATTGAATTAAGTTCTTGGATTTGTCTTTTAAGTAATGACATAAAAAAATCTTTTCAATTATGTTACATTAATTAATATGACTGAGTCAACTCGTTAGTCTACCACGAATATATATTAGTCTCTTTCTCATTTCCGCCGTCATGACATAAATGATGGTTATTAATTCAAGAAGAATAAAGTATGCAAAACTAATTATATCAATATGTATCTCATTTTAACTGACTTTTCATATAAGTAATGACATTAAAAATCTTTTGAATTATGTTACATTAATTAATATGACTTAATCAACTCGTTAGTATACCAAGATTGATCATCATATATGTAGGGAGTGATGACATATAGGTAATTTGACAAGCTTAGAGATTATGCAATACTTTTAGAATATAAAAATCTTGGAGAAAAGCAAAGTGCCATCAATTTATTTTAGTTTATAAATTTTGCAACCACTGAATTAAGAGCTTGGATCTATCACTGTAATGACATAAAAAATCATTCAAAATATGTCACATTAATTAATACGACTGAGTCAACTCGTTAGTCTTCAAAGAATATATATTATAGTATATGTATGTATATATATATATATATTATATTATATGTATGTATAAGAGTCTTTCTCAACTCAACCGGCATAGTGAATGAAAGGTGAGGATCTCATGCCATTGTTCCAACACTTTTGAAGGAGGTTTCTTCCAAATTTGAACCAGTTCACTACTAAAACAGATCTCTTGATTCAAATAGCATGAAGGTAATAGCCATTACACCAACAATTAAAGGTTTTTCCACTTTAACTAGTAATGTCTTTATCTTTTCATATGAACCCGCGGGAATGAAATCCCTTGAACCCACAATCAATTTGAAAACACCCCAAGAAAGTCAAAGTCAAGTCAATGGATGAAGAACCTAGACCCGATGAGAACTTGTTTCAAGAACCTAGATTATATTAAAATCTAGACCCGTTGAAGAATACGTCTCAAGAACCCAGATTACAAAGGAGGAACGCCACAAAGGTTGTGATTTACCTTTGATAAGTTCAAAAGTTCAATTAAGAACAAGAAGAGATAAACACAACTCACAATGAATAAATTCATCAAATTTTATAAACTTCATAAACTGATTAGAATGAGGCTACATAGAGTATTAAAGCAAAACCTAATGAAACCCTAGCCAAAATAAACCCCCATCTTCCAAAAGTGCCCCTGGATGAACAGTGCCGCGCTACAGTAACTCGGCTACAGTAACCCTAACCCTAGTTCAGTAAAATAATAATTTTCCCAACATGCCCTTGCATAGGCCCCCTTAAGTGCTTCTCATAATAAACTCAATTATTCTAAACTAATAAAATAAGTTCTTTAAATGAATTAAATAAGTTGAAAACCTTCAAGAGCCCAAAACCTTTAAGTCTTGTCGTTGCCCTCTTCCGTAGCTGATCAAATGAATTAAAACTGGATCTTCATCCTTCAAGCCCCATCTTGAATGTTTGGCTCTTGCTAAACTAGTCCCAACTGGATTGCATCAATCCTTGCATTGTCTCCTTGATCTTCTTGGCCCATCTAGAAGTTGCAAATGATCTTTAAGACTAGGCCCATCTTGGTTCCCATCATTCCCCCTCTCCTCAAAAGGATTCGACCTCAAATCTCCACCTGGAACAAAGGGAAAATGGTTAGTAACATTGAAAATTGTAGAAACATGATACTTACCTGGAAGATCCATTACACGTGCATTTTCATTAATTTGTTCAAGAATTTGGAATAGTCCATCCAAGCTACTCCTATCATCAACTGGTAAAGACTTTAAATCTGAAGGAGGAAATGGATTAAGTATACAAATAATTTCAATTGGTGAAAATTTAGTAGTAGCCAGAACATTCCAATTATATGTAAACTCAATGAATGGCAAACAATACTCCCACAAATATTTATGAAGCACATCTAAAGTCTTCCTCGAACCAAAATGACCACTCCAATATGCAAACTCAATGAATGGCAAATGATACTCCCGCAAACGTTCATGCAACAAGTCAATTAATGGCAAATGATACTCCCATAAACGTTCATGCAACATGTCTGAAATCTTATTTTCACCAGAATTACTACTCCAATTATATGCAAACTCAATGAAACGCAAATGATACTCCCGCAAACGTTCATGCAACACGTCAATGTATGGCAAATGATACTCCCACAAATGTTCATGCAATACATCAATGAATGACAAATGATACTTCCACAAACGTTCGTGCAACACGTCTTTGAATGGCAAATGATATTCCCACAAACAGTCATGCAACACAACAAAAGTCTTCCTTACACCTAAGTTACCCAACAAACCAGCATATCCATCACACACAAGCAACTTACGCATAAAACTAGTAGGCACACAAAATCTATTCTTTCTAAACAAGTACCAATCTAGTTTATAGAACTTACCAAAAGATACTTTCTCACAAGTCCCATACACACTAGCAAATTCATCATCATTACCATGCAATTCCTTATCATATTCAAGTCTCAACAATTTTGCATCTAAAATGAAGACAAGGACATACCTTCTTGTTAAAGCATCAACCATAAAATTTTTCATACCTTGTGTGTATTTGAATACATGAGGAAACATTCAATACAATCCTCCCGCTTAGCATGCATTCTAGTCAACAACCTACCTTGTCCCTTTAAGTGTGTCAATGACTCATGTTTTTCCAAGAAAGGTCGGTTAGGAATTGTGGCACCTGGCACAAAATCAATGTAGTGCTCTATCTCCCTAATAGGTGGCAATCCACTAAATACACCACTTAGAAACACGACCTCATATCCCTGCAATAAAGAGACAACAATACTAGGCAAACATACGTCAAGTTCATTAGGATTAAGACTCGCCTTAGCATAAAAACTCACTTTTCTCTTTGTTTTTCTCTCACTTTCTTCACACTCTCTTTTCTTTCCACTCTCTTTTTCTTTTTCACTCTCTTTTTCCCTTTCACACTCTTTTTTCTTTTCACTCTCTTTTTTTCTGTCACTCTCTTTTTCTTTATCTTTTTTTGTACTCTCGACCTCACAATTATGTTTCAACTCATTCTCTCTTTTGGTTGAGGTCTTACTCTCACACTCTTCTTTTTTCTCTCTCATTTTTCTCTCTTTCTCCATTTCGGTCTCACTATTTCTTTTCTTCTCAATCTCATCTTCACTCTTACTTTTCAGCTCAATCTCACTTTCACTTTCACTCTCACCTTCACTCTTGCTTTTCAGCTCATTCTCACTTTCACTCTTGCTTGTTTGCTCAATCTCCTTTTCACTTTTTCTTTTTTGATCACTCTCACTTTTACTCTTTCTTTTTTTATCACTCTCATTTTCACTCTTTCTGTTTTGAGCAACCTCACATTTCAGCTTCAATTGATCGCCATGGACCTGTGTTGGAGTTAAAGGAGCAAGTTTGATTGTTTTTCTATCTTTTTCAAAACTGTACATGTTCATTAACCCATCATGGATCACCTTCCTATCATACTGCTATGGCTTCCCCAACAAAATATGACTAGCATGCATAGGCACTACATCACAAAGCACCATATCCTGGTATTTCCCAATTGAAAAAGAAACTAGCACTTGCTTATTTACCCTAACCTCCCCACAATCACTCAACCACTGCAACATGTATGGTCTAGGGTGTTTCAAGGAATGTAAATTCAATTTCTCAACTAAAGTAGTGCTAGCCAAATTAATACAACTCCTCAAATCAATGATCATACTACATACCTTGTTGTTGATGTGGCATCTAGTATGAAAAAATATTCTCACTCTACTGCTCTATATCATCCATCTTAATTTTTGTATTGAGTGCATGCCTGGTAACAAGAGAATCACCATACTCTTCATTCTCATACCCATTTTCAACACTAAACTCGGGACGCGTCCTATCTCTCCTGCCATGAAGATTTCTAATTACCGCATCTTGATGATCCATCCTATCCCTCACTTCACCCAACACTAAGTTCAACTTCTCAAACTGTTGTTGCATGACTTGCAACACAAAGGATGTGTTATCTACCATCCCCTTTGGTCATGAGTCACTTCTATGAGACATCATAATGTGCTGCACAAAAAGAAAGTTAGTGGAAAACCTCACACACTCCCTTACGTGTTTACACTCAAATAATGACACTCCACTCGTGTGTAACTCTGAATTGGCTTTTTACTCGATAATAATCTCACACTCTCTTGCATTTTACCTCAAGAGTTTTCCCACTCAAGTTCTTTAAGAACTAGTTGAACAAAATCAAGACAATACAACCTTGTATTATTGCAACCGGTAATATAGATCAAAGAAACAAGGAATGAATAAAATGACACGAGACTCAAGGAATTTATACGAGGGAAAGAGTAATTATAAAACAAGATACCAACTAGAAAGATGTAATTAGCTCCTATGATGATAAAAGCTCAATCAACAAATACTTTATTTCTCTTTTCCTTTCTTTTCTTTTCTTTTCTTTTCCTTTCTTTTTCTTTATTTTCTTTTCTCTAATTCAATCACAAATAGCAATATTCAATTGTGAAAATCAAGCAATTGAATTCAAGCACGACAATGAAGTAGAAGAGAATCAATGGAACGACACTCCAAGCAACAGATAAACTTAGAGATGCAGGAAACCCTAGAATTTTGAAACCCTAGGTGATGCAAATTTCAGCCAAACCCAAAATCCTAAGAATTTTGGAAGCCTTCTTTTTGTTTCTATTTTTTTTTTTTTGGCAACCCTAGAACAATGAAGCCCTAGAATTAAATTTAAGGATGCTAAAATTAAAAGATAGAATCAGACCTGATTTGAAACCTTGCTCTGATACCAAATGATATGAACCCACGGGAATGAAATCCCTTGAACCCACAATCAATTTGAAAACTCCCCAAGAAAGCCAAAATCAAGTCAATGGATGAAGAACCTAGACCCGATGAGAACTCGTTTCAAGAACCTAGATTATATTAAAATCTAGACCCGTTGAAGAACACATCTCAATAACCCAGATTACAAAGGAGGAACGCCACAAAGGTTGTGATTTACCTTTGATAAGTTCAAAAGTTCAATCAAGAATAAGAGGAGATAAACTCAACTCACAATGAATAAATTCATCAAATTTCATAAACTTCATAAACTGATTAGAATGAGGCTACATAGAGTATTTAAAGCAAAACCTAATGAAACCCTAGCCAAAATAAACCCCCATCTTCCAAAAGTGCCCCTGGATGAACAGTGCCGCGGCTGCAGTGCCGCGCTACAGTAACTCGGCTACAGTAACCCTAACCCTAGTTCAATAAAATAATAACTTTCCCAACATGCCCTTGCATAGGCCCCCTTAAGTGCTTCTCATAAAACTCAATTATTCTAAACTAATAAAATAAGTTCTTCAAATGAATTAAATAAGTTGAAACCCTTCAAGAGATCAAAGCCTTTAAGTCTTGTCGTTGCCCTCTTCCGTAGCTGTCAAATGAATTAAAACTGGATCTTCATCCTTCAAGCCCCATCTTGAATGTTGGGCTCTTACTAAACTAGTCCCAGCTGGATTGCATCAATCCTTGCATTGTCTCCTTGATCTTCTTGGCCCATCTGGAAGTTGCAAATGATCTTTAAGACTAGGCCCATCTTGGTTCCCATCATCTTTTCTGTGTAAAGTGAGGCTTGACTCAAGGATTTAATTCCAATAACCACAAGGTAAGTTTCGAACAAACCATAACAGCAGGTTTTAAGGAATTGTTACATCTAGCAGCATTACATGTTAGCCAGTGCTCCCAAAGAATTAAAACTAAAGTTAGTGGTGCAATGAAACGAAGTTGGTTCAAACTAGAGAAGAAAGTCCACCATGAAGTGCAGTAAGCTTT
Source organism: Juglans regia (assembly GCF_001411555.2). NCBI lineage: Eukaryota > Viridiplantae > Streptophyta > Magnoliopsida > Fagales > Juglandaceae > Juglans > Juglans regia. Next base: position 59,604 of record NW_023362634.1, on the reverse strand, counting down.
CCAAGAATGAGAAATGAGGGAGTGTACACCTAAAAGATTTGAGAAGTGATGCCAAACAGCTCTTATAAGAGAGAACATTGATAAAAAAAAAAAAAAAAGAAGAAGAAGAAGAAGAAGAAGAAAAAGAAGAAGAAGAAGAAGAAGAAAAGAAAAAAGAAAAAAAAGAGAAGATGAGCATGAGATTCAATATTCCAAACAACACAATTTCTGCATTTAGAGGCCATTTGAACTCCACACAACTTTAAATATTAGAATCCCAAGGGATCCCATTAGCTTTCGAGGGAAGATAGAGTAGTGAGGCCATAATAGCTACCATGCAGATGAAGAAGTAAAAATGCCATTTGAGTTATGCTTCCAAACCCGAGTATATGATCTTAATTAGACTTTTGAAAACTTTGGAAATGAATGCTTGATCCCCAAATTCTACAAGCACCTTCTTGTAATATTCTTTTTCAAAAAACTTGGAAAACGAAAAATGACACATCTGAAAAGCATTTTCACATTGGAGTCATATATGTTTAACACAACTTCATAGAATTAAAAGAATCATAATTTTCATATCTCATAGAACATTAAAATTAAGTGGCAAGAATATAAAGAATTTCGTAAAAGAGTTAAGTGGAGGGGATGTAAGTATGTAATAGGTAGTCAATAGTAACAAAAGATGATGAGTCTCAACAAAAAACAAAACTTTATTGGCACAAGCCACATCAACCTATACTAACCAAACAATAAATATCACAAAGACACCAATACTAGCTACTAAGATTATGGTCCATTTATTCTTGGATTGCCTCTGTTTATTCCACTCTGAAGAAACTTTTTCCTGATTAAATGAAGCTCAGCTACAACATCTCTAATGTTCATTCATTCTTCTGGTTGTTCGAATGAACATGCAACTCCAATCCTAAAAATCAAAACCAAGCACTCTTGATTTTTGTTTCTTCTTGTAATGTTGTTATTGTGGCCATTGTTTCTAGTGGTCTCTTCTTCTCTTTCTTGAAAAAGAGTTGGATCTGCAATCTCTACCACTCCTTGAGGCAAAGCTGTCTTGACAAAGGAATATAGGTTTAGAGTGCCCTGAAAAATGTCATCAGTGGGTCTCTTTCCAATGAACATTTCTAATAGAATGATCCCATAACTGTACATATCACCATTGGATGACACCTCATTTCCCATACCATACTCTGCAATTTGAAACATATACTACATTAGAATACAACATTAGTTTCTCAAAACAAAAAAGAGCATTTATCACAAGAAAGAAAGGATAAAAATGTTTTCTCACCAGGAGCAGCATAACCAAAAGTTCCCCTTAATCCAATGGTGCTGGAGTGAGCCGTAGAAGCATCATGGTTGTTTCCAGGAGAGAATCTTGCTATACCAAAATCACCCACATGTCCAATCATTTCATTGTCAAGAAGAATATTGCTCGGCTTTATGTCACAATGAATGATTTGTGTTTTGCAATGGTAATGTAGATATTCCAATGCACTCGCAACATCAATGGCGATATCCAACCTCTGAAAAAGATCTAGATTTCTTTGATCCTGATGCCTTTCATCTTCTATAGCAGTTGGATGCAACCATTCTTCAAGGCTTCCATTGACCATGAACTCATAAACTAGAGCCTTGAAATCATTACCATGGTAATCAGCACTTGAACAAACTGTAAGAACCTTTACAAGATTTCGGTGTCTGATGTTTCTCAAGGCTTCACACTCAACAAGAAAGCTTCTAAAGGCTCTATGGCACAAAAGGTTGAGGACCTTGACAGCAATTATAGTCCCACCCTCATCAAGAACTCCTTCATAGACTGATCCAAAACTACCCACACCAAGCAAATTTGTTGATGATAATCCATCAGTGGCTTTTATGAGACTTTGGTAAGATATATTCAAAAACAAATTTCCTGAAGAACTTGATATTGACACTCTTCGTTTCTTTCTCAACCAAGAAACATACAAAAAGTACAACACTGAAGTTACTCCTAGTAACCCCAAAACTATACATATTATTAACTTCAAGGTTAAGGTCAATTTTGTATTCTCAGGCTCTTTAAAGTTGCATTTAGGCAAGTGCATCTCAGGAATTCCCCCACATAGTTGATTGTTTCCTACAACTAAAGCTGAGCTTGAATTCTTGAAAACGCCATTTGTTGGCACCGACCCCTGAAAATTGTCGTATGATATATCTAAAATCTGCAAGGACTTCATATTCGCAAGAAGGTCAGGGATTTTTCCTGATAAATTGTTCTGAGAAAGATCTAATGCTTGTAGTCCTCTTAGAGAGCTAAAACTTGGCAGAATAGTTCCTTGGAAGAAGTTTCTTCCCATGTATAGAGTCTCAAGTTTAATGCAACTGCCAAGACTGCTCAGAATTTCACCAAATAACATGTTCTCTGAGATATATAATTCACCTAGATTCTTAAGATTTCCAACTTCCATGGGAAGAGGACCCGTAAGACAATTTCGAGACAAGGTTAGGCGAATTGATAAAGATGTGAGACCAAAGATCTGTTGGGGTATGGAACCATTGAGATTGTTACCAAAAAGGTTTAGTAAGATCAAAGATTTGCAATCGCCTAGACTTGCTGGGATGCTTCCGCCAAGGTAATTTCTATATAAAAAAAGTTGAAGTAACAAAGTTAGATTTCCAAGAGAGTGTGGGATGCTGCCTGAAAGATTGTTTCCCGATAGATTCAATATCTTTAACCTATGAAGCCTTCCGATAGCAGCTGGAATGTTACCCGACACTTGGTTCTATTCCAAGTTGAGTACTTCTAAGTTGACAAGATTCAAGATCCCACTCGGAATCATTCCAGCTATTTTGTTGTAACCAATTACGAATTTTTTTAGGGCCAATGACAAGTTACCAATGCATTCAGGGAAGACACCACCAAAATTGTTGGATTGTATTAGAAAAAACTCTAACGTGGTTGCATTGGTCAAAGAGCAGATAAAACTCAAGTCATGATCAGCTTCTTCACTTCCCCCCAAATTGTTTCTAAAAGTAGTAAATAAGTTCAGCTTATGCAGCTTTTCCAAAGAGCCTCATTTCCAGTAAATTTGAAGTACCTCTAAATTTGAGGCATTGGATATTGAAGGAGGAATGAAACCAGAAATTGGTTATACAAAATGGAGAAGTCTAGGATATTAGGAAGAGTAGTTATGCCCAACTCCAACGGAAGACTCCCTCACAATTGATTATATGCTACATGAAAAAATCTAATAGAAGAGAGATTGGAGATTGATGGAGGGATAGTACCTGAAAGCTTATTTTCAAAAAGTATAATAACTGTAAGATTTCTGAGTTGGCATAGTTCATTCAGAATAGTCCCACCCAAATTATTTGAGGATACAACAAATTCTTCAAGTGAAGATAAGTTCCCAATAGATGGAGGAATACTTCATGTTAGTCTGTTGTTGCCTGCATAAAATCCTCGAAGCTTTGACAATAAGGTAAACTCGGTTGATATAGCTCCAATAAATTGGTTATAAGAAATTCCGATGAGTTTGATGTTAGAGCAATTGGATAAATTAGAAGGGATTCTGCCAACCATCGAATTGTACTGCAAAAATAATATCTTCAATCGATGCAAACGACCTATTTGTGGAGGGATTTCATGATCGAAGCTATTGTTTGGGAGAAGTAGAATCCTTAGAAAGCTCAAATTTCCAATGAAAGGAGATATAGAACCCGCGAGCTTTAGAGATGGTAGGCGCAACTCAATGACCCTCTGGTGCTGATGACCGCATGTAACACCATACCATAGGCAGAAGTAGGTGGTTTCATTCCATGAGCTGAAAACCATGAAAGGATCATGGCTTATTTTGGCCTTAAATTCAAGCAAGGAAAGTCGGTCGGTCTCATTCCCGGCCATGGCATAGGTACTGCAAGAGCCAAAGCACAAGATAGAAGCAACAACAAACATACAAAAAGAAAACCAATAGAATATAGAAGTACTCAAGGTGCGAATTTGCCCCATTATGCCGGGAAAGACCTCAAGGAGATGAAATGAAGAAGGCTAAAGTAGTTGTTTTGGCATCTCAAGGGATCTGAAACAAATTGCAAGAAAAGAAAATGGACACCTCCTCTCAATACTTTTCCCCTAACATATATATAAGATTATATAGCCATACCGTCTCCAATGCATCTTCTTCAATTATATATGGCATATTTTGGTAAAGGACTGACTATGAAATAATAATAGTTGGTGTATACATTTGCTTGTAAACTTGACATTGATAGGTAATTGCTGTGATTATGAAAGGCTCTTCGGTCTTCAAGTTAACTCTAATTAATAAGCTAGCAGTGGTGTGGACTGAATCCACCATCCGCCACAATTGGCCTGCATGCATGTTGAATCAATAGTAGGCCAGGCCGGTCGCCAACATATTATATCAGTTCCCTATATAATTCAATAATGGATGTTCTTGTTCTTTGTTTCTGTTGCATTGCATTGTAATTCCTTTTTTTATTCATCTATACTTAATTCCATTTTAAATAAAACATAAACGAGGAGTTGAGATATCGTTGTCTAGTACTGAATAATCTACAACGAAACTAATTATATTAATTAGGATAGGTGATGAGACACATTTGCCTACTTAATATTTATTGATTTTTAATAATCAAAAAAAAAAATTCATGAATATGTAAAATCACTACTTGTCCCAAAAAGTTTAATTAATGGGAATTAGGTAGATTTCATTACTTGTATTATATATATTCACGTAGATTATTTAATTAAATATAGTAGAGTGTAGAGTCAGGATCCAAATTCAATACCTTTGCTACTTATTACTTATAATAAAAAAAAAAAAGGGTGGCCGGCCACCCCATGATTGGTAGGATGGTTAATTGGACCATTCAAAGGGATACGCGGGCATGGATTTATGTCCAGTCTAGATTTTAGCTTTTAGCTTTTTCCTTAAGTTTATTTACTAATTCATGGATCTGTCAATATGTTTCGCACTTTAACTTTTTCATTTAAGTAATGACATACAAAATCTTTTGAATTAGGTTAAATTAATTAATATGACTAAGTCAACTCGTTAGTACTCTACCAGGACTATATATAGATTCATTCCTGGTAGACTAACGTGTTGAGAAAGAGATAAATTGATGAGAACCAAGGTGGGCCTAGTCTTGAAGATATGTTGTAAGTTCCAGATGGGCCAAATACAAGTTAAAGGGCTTAAACGATGAAGATTATGCTTTGATTCATTTCATAAGCTATGGAAAGGGCAACAACATGACTTATAGGCTTTGGGCACTTGAATGCTTTCAACTTATTGAATTAATTTCAAGGACCTATTTTATTTGCTTAGAATAATTGGGTTTATGCCTATGTAAGGGTATGTTGGGAAAGTTATTATTTTATTGAACTAGGGTTAGGGTTACTGTAGCCGAGTTACTGTAGCGCCGTACTGTAGCCGCGGCACTGTTCACTCATGGGTATTTTTGGAAGATGGGATTTTATTTTATCTAGGGTTTTAATTAGGTTTCGGTTTAAATACTCTTTGTAGCCTCATTTTCAGAAGTTTATGAAGTTTATGAAATTTGATGAATTTATTCATTGTGAGTTGAGTTTATCTCCTCTTGCTTTTAATTGAACCTTTGAACTTATCAAAGGTAAATTACAACCTTTGTGGTGTTCGTCCTTTGTAATCTGGGTTCTTGAGACGGGTTCTTCAATGGGTCTAAATTTTAATATAATCTAGGTTCTTGAAACGAGTTCTCATCAGGTCTAGGTTCTCCATCCGTTGACTTGATTTTGGCTTTCTTGGAGAGTTTTCAAATTGATTGTGGGTTCAAGGGATATTATTCCCGTGGGTTCATATCATTTGGTATTCAGAGCAAGGTTTCCAATTAGGTCTGATTCTATTTTTTAATTCTTGCATCCTTAAATTTAATTCTAGGGCTTCATTATTCTAGGGTTGCCAAAAAAAAAAATAGAAACAAAAAGTAGGCTGCCGAAATTCTTATGATTTTGGGTTTGGCTGAAATTTGCATCACCTAGGGCTTCAAAATTCTAGGGTTTCCTGCATCTCTAAGTTTGTCAGTTGCTTGGAGTGTCGTTCCATTGATTCTTTCCTACTTCATTGTCCATGCTTGTGTGTTTGAATTCAATTGTTTGGTTTTCACAATTGAATATTGCTGTTTGTGGTTGAATTAGAGAAAAGAAAAAGAAAGGAAAGGAAAGGAAAAGAAAAGAAAAGAAAAGAAAAGAAAGGAATAGAAAAGAAAAGAAAATTCAAAAAAAAAAAAAGAAACAGAAAGATGAAGAAGAAGAAAATAGAAGGTGGCGTATTCAAAGTTGCTACATAGTTACAACAAAGAGAAAGAAAGTGTTCGTTGATTGAGCTTTTATCATCATAGGAGCTTAATACATCTTTCTAGTTGGTATCTTGTTTTATAATTACTCTTTCCCCCATATAGATTCCTTGAGTCTCATGTCATTTTATTCCTTCACTGTTTCTTGGATCTATATTACTGGTTGGAATAATACAAGGTTGTATTGTCTTGATTTAGTTCAACTAGTTCTTAAAGAACTTGAGCGAGAAAACTATTGAGGTAAAAGGCAAGAGAGTGTGAGACTATTATCTGGAAAAAGCCAATTAAGTGTGAAACACGAGTGGAGTGCCATTATTCGAGTGTAAACACATAAGGGAGTGTGTGAGGTTTTCATTAACATTCTTTTTGTGTAGAACATTAAGATGTCTCATAGGAGTGACTGTTCACCAAAGGGGATGGCAGATAACTCATCATTTGTGTTGCAAGCCATGCAACAACAGTTTGAGCGGTTGAACTTGGTGTTGGGTGAAGTGAGGGATAGTATGAATCATCAAGAAGCAGTGATTAGAAATTTGCAAGGTGGGAGAAATAGGAGGCGACGTGATCCTAGAATTGAGAATGGGTATGAGAATGGAGAGTTTGGTGAGGATGAGGATGGCGTAACATCTTAAGTTAGATTGGGTGGACATAGAAGGGTTAGGCGTGGAAGAGGACTTAGGGCAAACTCAAGGGGTCGAGATGGAGTAGATAAGAACCTTGGGAGCATCAAAATGAAAATACCATTATTCCAAGGTAGAACTGACCCTGAAGTTTATTTAGAGTGAGAGAAAAAAATAGAGTTGGTGTTTGATTGTCATAATTACTCTGAGGAGAAGAAGGTGAAGTTGGCTGCAATTGAGTTCACCGATTATGCGATTGTTTGGTGGGATCAATTAGTGACCAATAGGAGGAGGAATCTTGAGAGGCTTGTAGAAACATGGAGAGAGTTGAAAGCTATCATGAGGCGGAGATTTGTACCTAGCCACTACTATAGAGACCTCTACCAAAAATTACAAAATCTTATACGGGGGGTCTAGGAGTGTAGAGGACTACAATAAGGAGATGGAGGTGGCTATGATTCGGGCTAATGTAGTGGAGGATTGGGAGGCCACGATGACAAGATTTTTGAGGGGGTTGAATGGGGAGATAGCCAATGCAGTTAAGTTACAACATTATGAGGAGGTAGAGGAAATGGTGCACATGGCTATGAAGGTGGAGAGGCGGCTAAAAAGAAAGGGTACATCAAGGTATACTTCAGTTTCTAGTACTTCTTGGAAACCAAAGTGAGACAAAAATAATCAAGCTATAACAATGGGGAAGACCGACCCACCTGAGGGAAAAGATGAGGGTGAGGCTGAAACCTCAAGAAAAAGAGGGAATGAGTTGAAAAACAATTGTGAGGTCGAGAGTTCAAAAATAGAGGAGAGTGAAAGAAAAAAAGAGAGTGAAAGGAAAAAAGAGAATGACGCTGAAACATCAAAAGAAAGAGAGAGTCAAAAAGAAAATAGAGAGGTCGTCGAGAGTCAAGAAAAAAGAGTGGAGCCACAAGAGGAAAAAGAAAGAGAGATTGCAGAGAGAAATAGAAAGACAAAAGTACGTTTTTATGCTAAGGCAAGCTTTTATACTAACGAATTTAACGACTCTTTGCCTAGTGTTGTTGTTTCTTTATTGTAGGGATATGAGATCGTGATTCCTAGCGGTGTGTTTACTGGATTGCCACCTATTAGGGAGATAGAGCACTACATTGATTTTGTGTCAGGTGCGACAATTCCTAACCGACCTTTATTTGAAGAACATTAGTCCTTGACACACTAAAAGGGACAAGGTAAGTTGTTGAGTAGAATGCATGCTAAGTGGGAGGATTGTAATGAGACGTTTCCTTATGTATTCAAATACACACAAGGTATGGAAAATTTTGTGATTGATGCTTTAGTTGAAAGGTATGTTCTTGTTTTCATGTTAAATGCAAGATTGTTGAGATTTGAATATAACAAGGATTTGCATGCTAATAATGATGACTTGGCTAGTGTGTATGGAACAAGTGAGAAAGCATCGTTCGGTAAGTTCTATAAACTAGATTGGTACTTGTTTAGAGATAATAGATTTTGTGTGCCTACTAGTTTTATGCGTAAGTTGCTTGTGTGTTGTAGACATGGTGGTTTGTTGGGTAACCTTGGTGTAAAGAAGACTTTTGTTGTGTTGCATGAATGTTTGTGGGAATATCATTTGCCAGTCAAAGACGTGTTGCATGAACATTTGTGGAAGTAATCATTTGTCATTCATTGATGTATTGCACGAACATTTGTGGGAGTATCATTTGCCGTACATTGACGTGTTGCATTAACATTTGTGGGAGTATCATTTGCGTTTCATTGAGTTTGCATATAATTGGAGTGGTCATTTTGGTGAAAATAAGATTTCAGACGTATTTCATGAACATTTGTCGAAGTATCATTTGCCATACATTGACTTGCTGCATGAACGTTTACGGGATTATCATTTGTCTTTCATTGAGTTTGCATATAATTGGAGTAGTCATTCTGGTGTCATGAAAACTTTAGACATTTTGCATGAACGATTATGTTGGTCAAAGATGAAGAGATATATCAATCGCATTTGTGGCAGGTGCATTACATGTAGAAAGGCCAAATTTAAGCTTTTGCCACTGGGGTTGTATACACTCTTACCTATTCCTAGTGAGTCATGTGTAGACATATCTATGGACTTTGTTTTGGGGCTGCCTTGGAAAGAAAGTAATAGAGATTCTATTTTTATGGTTGTGGATGGATTTATAGAGTTTGCATATAATAGGACCATGCATACTACCACTTTATATTCTCTTTTTGAAATTGTTTATAGACTTAATCAATTTACTCCTTTAGATTTAATGTCTTTATCTGTTGCCAACAGGAGTAGCTTCGATGGATTTTTTCAAATTCTTGAACAAATTAATGATAATGCATATGAAATTAATGATAATGTTACTAACATTTTTTCCTTTGATCCAGGTGGAGATTCGAGGTCGAATCCTTTTGAGGAGAGGGGGAATGATGAGAACCAAGGTGGGCCTAGTCTTAAAGATATGTTGCAAGTTCCAGATGGGCCAAATACAATTTCAAGGGCTTAAACGATGAAGATTATGCTTTGGTTCATTTCATAAGCTATGGAAAGGGCAACAACATGACTTATACGCTATGGGCACTTGAAGGCTTTCAACTTATTTAATTAATTTCAAGGACCTATTTTATTTGCTTAGAATAATTGGGTTTATGCCTATGTAAGGGCATGTTGGGAAAGTTATTATTTTATTGAACTAGGGTTAGGCTTACTGTACCGAGTTACTGTAGCGCCGTACTGTAGCCGTGGCACTGTTCACTCATGGATATTTTTGAAAGATGGGGTTTTATTTTATCTAGGGTTTTAATTAGGTTTTGGTTTAAATACTCTTTGTAGCCTTATTTTCAGAAGTTTATGAAATTTGATGAATTTATTCATTGTGAGTTGAGTTTATCTCCTCTTGTTTTTAATTGAACCTTTGAACTTATCAAAGGTAAATCACAACTTTTGTGGCGTTCCTCCTTTGTAATCTGAGTTCTTGAGACGGGTTCTTCAACGGGTCTAGATTTTAATATAATCTAGGTTCTTGAAACGAGTTCTCATCGGGTTTAGGTTCTCCATCCGTTGACTTGATTTTGGCTTTCTTGGAGAGTTTTCAAATTGATTGTGGGTTCAAGGGATTTTATTCCCCCGGGTTCATATCATAAATGATGGTTATTAATTCAAGAATAATAAAGTAAGCAGCAAAAATAATGATATGAATATGCCATTGTTTAAAAAATGTTGAAGAAGGCTCTCTGTTTCAATAATAATCAGCTCTTGGATATATTCTTCTCTAAAATACTTCGGATTTTATTATTCATCTGGTTGTAAACTTGATTGGCTTTAGGGTGGTTGGACCGTTCAAAGGGATAGGTGGTCATGGATTTATTATATATATATATATATATATATGAGTAATTCTACATACAACCTTGAAGTATGTAATCGTTGCGTAATCGCTTTGAAAAAGAATAGAATTCACTATTAAAAAATTAATTTTTTTCATGTGAGTCTATGTTTTATTCACTTTTTTCAAAACGATTACGCGACGATTATATATATGTCTTCCAGATTTTCGCTTTTAACTTTCTTATAAGTTTAATTAGCTTTAGGCATCTCTGCCACATGGAGCTTCTTCTTTCTTCTTCCCTAGTTGTCTCATCCTTTTTCCTTAATTAATGGAGAACAATAAATAAGTATTTTACGAAAATCATTTTTACAAATTAGTTTATAGAAAAATAAATATTTTTTTGGTGTTTGATTGCATTTGATAATAATTTTTTTAAATAACGACATCATTTTGGTGGTTGGTGCTTTTAATCAGCTTTTTAAGTAAGTATATATAATTTTTTTTTTTACGATAGATATGGTATTAATGCGCCAGATTATACTTCTAAAATAAGTTTTTCTTTTTTTTTTAAATAGTGTTAACTACAAAATTAGAGTTAAAATCAAATTCTTCTTTGTATATTTTAATTAAACTTATAGGGCCTTTGGCCCAGTACATTTTTCTGGGCCCTAAATGGCCCAGAATAGGTTTTTGGGCCACTTTGAGAACATTATTTATATTAAAAAATATATAAATTTAAAAACATAAAAAAATAATATATATATATATATATAGAATCATAGATTGAACTATTAAGTAGATATTAAGTTTCATTATTAACTAATTAAGTAATAATCGTTACTAAGGCAGTAAGACACTATGCTAAAATAAATAGTTTACAATTATACAAATTAAGAGAACTAATAAACTATTACACTATTACAAACTCCTCTAAAAAAAATAAATATTAAAAATTGTATAATTAACTATTATAGCAACATTATAATTAATTGTAAATTAACAAAATCATAATTTTTCAATTTGATCAATTTGATTTTGGGGTGGAGTCATAGCGGTGAGTTCACTGAGTGGTGAGTTGTGTCGATTGCTATGAGACTGAAAATCAAGATCATAAAAGTTAATAAGGTATAAAACCTGAAATATTAATAAGTTAAAAATAAAACAAATTAAAATTAAAAAGTTATAAAGATGAAACAAAATTTTAAATGCAAAAAACAATTAGGGGAGAAATTATGCAAACTATGGCAATGGTGGGTCCAATACAAAGTCATACTGTATCGGAGGTAGCCGTAGACGCTGTCTCATGTATCACTATAAGTATTAAATTTGAAATCAAATTAATGAATACCAATTTAATAAAAATAAATAAATAAAAATAAGAAATTAGAAAATCAAATTAAAATAAATACCAGATCCAGACTGATCATCACCCTCTTCCTCGACGTCGGCCTCCTCATACTCAAGAATATCCGGAACATGAATTGGAGTTCCCTAGATCCAATTCTGCATGGAAATCAAAGCCTTCACAGTGGCAGGAGCTAATAAACTCCGAAATGAATATAATACACGTCCTCCGGTGCTAAAGGCCGACTCTGAGGCTACTGTGCTAACATGGATGGCCAAAAGTGTGTGGGTTATCTCTCCAAGGATGTGATACTTCACAGCATTCACCTTCCACCAACTTAATATATCGAAATATCGTGAAAATGGTAGAATCTCTGCTGCTAAGTATTTGTCTATCTCTGACTGAGCCTCTACAGAACTCCGGAGGAAGGGGATCTGCTCATATATATCACCCCACTCTAATCTACGCCTTTTCCCAACCTCGAATTCAGGAAACTGTGAGCCTGAAGCTAAGGGGGGTAGGTGTAGGTGCCGCAATATTACCATCCCGTAGGGTGGAAAACTCATCAAATAATCTAGTAAGGGTTTCCCGAACCCTTGCTGCAATAAGCTCGGCCCATACTTGCCCGTACGCAAGGCCCAATCCAAATATCATGCCATTCAACTTATACCTCGGGTCAAAGATGACAGCTACATATAACAAAATATTAGCCTTAGTTAAATTTCCCCAATACTTATTGTACTTTGTCCTCATAATCAATGTCATCTCCCGCAGCCTAATGTGACCACCCGTGACCATGTCATCTAATTCTTCTTTTACCCTACGTATTTGCTGATATACAATATTGGATGTAAGGTACAAAGTTCCGGATAGCCTTGTGGTGACATCGTAAAAAAGCCTCAAAAACTCTACAAAAATAGTTACAATTTCTCAATCATCATCTAAGGGTTTCCCCAATCCCCCGTGATCGTCAAAATATTTAACATATTGGATGTCTCGTCACCCAATAATGCAAATGCCAGCCTATATTCTTGGGCCGCCTCCAACATTAGAAATGCTGAGTTCCATCGTGTAGGCATAGCAGTACAAAGGCCCTTCTTAGATGTTAGACCCGCAGATCTCGCAGCAACCTTGAATTTCTCCAACTTCGAAGGAGAAGATCTCACCCATCTCACAGCAGTTCTAACACGAGCAATCGAGTCATGAAGATCCCTCAAACCATCAGTGACAATCAGATTTAGAATATGTACCGCACATCTCACATGCAGACACTCACCACCCATGAGTGTCTTATTTGCCTCTCTAAGATAGGTTTTCAGATGTCCCAATGCAACATCGTTAGACGAGGCATTATCGACTGTGACTGTAACAACTCGGGTCAAACCCCACTCCTTTATTGTGGCCTCCAAGGCCTGTCCAATTGTCTCACCCTTATGATCAGTGATTTTAGAAAATTTTATAATTTTCTTTTCCAATGTCCAATGACAATCAATAAAATGCACAGTCAAAGACATATAATTAAAATTTTGGATCGATGTCCAAGTGTCAGTGGTGAGACAAACAAATTGATCCGCCAATTGACCCCTCAACTTCTCATTTTCAATATAAAAATGTTTTTTTACATCCTTTGCCACCATGTGGCGAGAGGGAATACTAAATATTGATTCCAAGTAGCGAGAATACGCTCGGAACCCTTTCTTGTCAACAATTTGAAAATGTAGCTCGTTCATTATGACCATACGAGTTAGGTGTCTTCTACACTTATTGGAATCATACTTAGTATACCCCCTCAAAGTTGCACCTCCACTAGTCTCATCCGTCATTTTTTGAAGTCCAATTTCTAGCCTAGATTGGATTTTCTTTTGTAATGATCTTAATATTGGATTTTTTTTGCATTACTCTTCTAAGTGCACCTTTAATTGTGAGGTGCCATGTTTCCTATAGTGATATCCATAAATTTTCCCACAATGGTTACACTTAGCTTGGGGGTTACTTGAGTCACAACCCTTTAGTTTGGTGAAATGACTCCAAACTATAGAAGCAGGTTTCTTACTGGGCTTGGGGGCTGGGCAAGGTGCCGTAGGGCTAGGGGTAGGGATATGAGTAGGAGGGGTAGGTGTAGGTGTAGGTGTAGGTGTAGGTGTAGTTGTAGGGGTAGGGGTAGGGCTGAAAACTGATGGGTTCGGCGCGGTTTGGGTGCCAAACCAAAGCCGAACCGATGTCTGCCATGAGATGAAAAAACCGGCCGAAACCGATCGATTGGGGGAGAGAAAATTGATATTATCGGTCTCGGCGCGGTGTGGTTCGGTTCCTCGGTCTGCTGTCGGCATCTTTGTCACGGAGGAGGGATGTGCCGCCGTTTACCATGAGAGAGTAGAAGAGAGGTGCAGCTGAAATGGAGGAAGGAAGAAGACGCGGGGAAGAAGAAGAAGAGGGGCGAGGGGCAATTAAATCCATTTTGAAACGACGCCGTTTGGCTTTCAAGCCAAATGGCGCCGTTCCATATGTTTTTTTTTTTTTAAGTTCCAAGGAAAAAATGATGCCGTTTCACTTATTTAAGTGAAACGGCGTCGTTTTATATAATAAATATATTTTTAAAAAAAATATATAAGACGTCGGCTGGTTCGTCGGTTTAGACCGGGATTGAACCGCAGACCAAACCGGCCGACAACGGTTTCCTTAATTTCGTACCGTCGGCCGACCGGTTCTCTGTCGGTTTCAGCCGGTTCCTGAATCCGGCGGTCGGCCTGAGTCGGTGGCGGTGGCGGTCGGTCCGACCGGTTTGTGTACAGCCCTAGGTAGGGGTGCTCTCGGCCTGGAAAGGAGAGCTCGCAATAGAATCTGCTGGTATATCCATGAACTCAAGTAAACATTCAACCGTTAACAAGCAAACAAGAAATCTAAAATTATAGAAAAGATAACAACTATATAATGAACATAAAAAAAAGTAGAATAAAAAAAAGTATCACTTGACATTCATATATATATATAAATATATATATATATAGAACTACTACGAAAACACGATAAAAAAAAAAATAAAAGATATACTTTCGAAGGGGAAGCCACACTTTGAGATTTGATGCAAAATAAAATGTGAAAAAGCTAGATCTTATTCTAGACATATGTAAACCCTTAAATCTTCAAGAGACTTGAACCCATAAGGAAAATTCCATTGATAAGGCTTTAGTGAGTTCCATTTTGCACATGGAAGACCAATGTAAAGGCTCTGCAAAACTTATTTTCAAAGTGAAAATATTCCTAATTAGACCCTAACTTATATGCTTTGATTCAACTAGGAAAGCCTAAAAATCTGCAACTCATGTATAGATATCATAACATAGCAAAAGATTAGAACTAACCGTTCCCCAATAGGAATATACTAGAACATTTAATTTAAGTCTGCAATTACTGAGCAACAAACATTTACAAACATTTACATAGTCTACATTTACAAACAATAACAAACATTTAGGGTATTTCGAAACCCTAAATTAATTTAGGGGTTTCAATTTAGGGTTCCGGATTGGAGCCCTAAATTAATTTAGGGTTCCAATCCGAATTAATTAGACACAAATAATATGGCACTCTTTAAAGTATAAATCAAAAAAACAAAAAAATAATTACAGAAAACAAAAAAAATTCACATGCATAGGACTCATTCAAAGTTCAAAACACATGCACAATCTAACCTCCATAGCAAACAATTCACAAAAATCTCATCCTTCATCTTCGATAAACCCCATCATTCCTCCAATCTTCATTAAGAATATAAATCACAAAAAAAATAAAATTTTGAATTTAGGGTTTCTTACCTTCGGATCTTCGGTGAAGGAGATGAAGAGAGGGGGACCGGGTGCGAGTCGTGCGACGGTGACGTTTAATGGGACGACAATGCAGAGAGATGGACTGAGTGCGATACCGTGAACTCAGAGAGAGGGAGAGACTGAGAGTTTGAGAGAGGAAGATGAAGAAGTGAGCGAGGGAGGGAATCGGGAGGGGGGGCCGGGGGGTAGGTTTCGTTTCATGCCTAGGTTAAAAAAAAAGAAACCAATGCCTATTTTTTCTTTATATACAAATATATAAATATATATACGGTGGCAGGGCTAGGTATTTGCGGGGTGGGGGTCACGCCCATCCCACCCCCACCCCTGGAGAGAGGCCCAGATGTGGGAGCATTGTTTGCGATTCATTGAGTTTACATATAATTGGAGTGTTCATGCTACTACTAAATTTACACCAATTAAAATTGTTTGTATACTTAATCCATTTCCTCCTTCAGATTTAAAGTCTTTACCAGTTGACGATATGAGTAGCTTGGATGGACTATTCCAAATTCTTGAACAAATTAATGAAAATGCATATCTAATGGATCTTCCAGGTAAGTATCATGTTTCTACTATTTTCAATGTTACTAACCATTTTCCCTTTGATCCAGGTGGAGATTCGAGGTCGAATCCTTTTGAGGAGAGGGGGAATGATGGGAACCAAGATGGGCCTAGTCTTAAAGATCATTTGCAACTTCCAGATGGACCAGGAAGATCAAGGAGACAATGTAACGCCCCAATGGAAGGCCCAAACCACATGGCCTATACTCCAAAAGGACTAGTCAATGATACAATTGGAGCCTCATTGGAACCTTATAAAGAGCAAGAACTTCTCCTTCCCAAGCAATGTGGGATCCCATACACCACCTACCCTTATCCATATCATATGGGGTATCACAATCTACCCCCCTTAAATTCCCGACGTCCTCGTCGGGCCTGTCCATTATAAGTGGCACGGCTCAAGTCCCACATTTCTGGTTGGGATAGGCTCTGATACCATTTGTAACGCCCCAATGGAAGGCCCAAACCACATGGCCTATACTCCAAAAGGACTAGTCAATGATACAATTGGAGCCTCATTGGAACCTTATAAAGAGCAAGAATTCTCCTTCCCAAGCAATGTGGGATCCCATACACCACCTACCCTTATCCATATCATATGGGGTATCACAGACAATGCACGAATTGATGCAATCCACTTGGGACAAGTTTAGCAAGAGCCCAACATTCAAGATGGGGCTTGAAGGATGAAGATCCAGTTTTAATTCATTTGATCAGCTACGGAAGAGGGCAACGACAAGACTTAAAGGCTTTGGGCTCTTGAAGGGTTACAACTTATTTAATTCATTTAAAGCACTTATTTTATTAGTTTAGAATAATTAAGTTTATTATGGGAAGCACTTAAGGGGGCCTATGCAAGGGCATGTTGGAAAAGTTATTATTGTATTGAACTAGGGTTAGGGTTACTGTAGCCGAGTTACTATAGCGCGGCACTGTAGCAGACGCACTGATCATCCAGGGGCACTTTTGGAAGATGGGGGTTTATTTTGGCTAGGGTTTCATGTGGGTCCCCCGATCCCCATGTAAGGAAAACACAGGAATCGAGACACCGGGATGATGACAACACGGTCACACATCCCAACGTAAGTGCCAAGTGTGTGTACATGCAACGGTGTACAACAACAACGCAGCGGATTAGTCAACTAAGTACCAGAATTTAAATACAAGTAAACATCAGTAAAGATTTAAAAACAGTTATACAGTCATCCAAAATAAAGTTAACACATGTCCCGAAAATACAGAAGGGTAAAATAAATAAAAACAAGCTAGTGATCCCAGATCACTCCTCGGGCGGAGCCGTCTCCTCAGGCTCGCCCTCCTCCTCCTCATCTGCATCAAAATCTGCGTTACCACAGAATGGTACCGCAGGTAAGTATAACCCAAAAAATATACTCAGGAATATAAAATGCATTAATACCACCAACATGCATGCATATGAAGAAATATGCATTTTCCTCAAAATATCATTTTCCCCGAAAATGATTAATTTATCAACACACGCCAAAATCCCATTTGGCCCAAAATAATCCGTAAAACATTTTCCCAGAAAATGAATTACACAAAATCCAACACACACTATTTTCCCAGAAAATAGTCCATTTTTAGTGTATGCACCATGATCTCCCCTATGGGTCATCCGCACACCCTGGCTTTGTAGCGATGCCCACTTACGCGCCCAACACGTTCGTGGGTACATCCACTACACAACGAGCGATGCCCAGTTCCGCGCCCAGCGCGTACATGGCCAGACATCCTCTAGTCCCCGCCAGCAGAAGGACCACGGAGTCGGCACGAATCACTCGTCCGATCCCATTGTCGCCCAGCGACAATCCAGGGGACGTTACTCAGTTTATTCCGCTCCCGAGTAACCAGAGGAGCTCCACCGAGATAATGCCCCATCTCGGCTTGGGGTTCGTGATACACACGCACCCAACAAATCATTCACATGAAAACCCAGTTTTCATAAACACATGAACATGAATGCAATACACGAAAACCCAGTTTTCCTTTACAAACATGAACATGCATGAAATGCACATGAACCAACCAATCCAAAATCCATCAATAACCAATAACCAATCCAATCCAATCAAACCAACAACTCCAATCACAAGTCCATCCGACCCCCGTACTCCTCGGACTCAGTCCGGCATGCCAAAAAATACAGTGAAAAGCGTTAGTGCAAAAATACATAAAATTCATGAGAATACTTTGGAGAAATACTTACAGCGCTATATGATAATTTCCGGAGGATCACGAAGCTGAAAAAGGCGACGTCTGAGCAACACCACAGTGTAAAATACACTGTGGCCGTGGGTCACAAATACCCACTTTTCAACGGAGACAAACGAAGACCCCAAAATGGTAGGGTAGGGCCTAGAGAGGTCGGTGAAACCAATGGTGGTGGTGGTTTGCCGTGGGTGGCGGCGCAAGGGGCGGTTTTAAGGCCAAAAAGTCGAAATCGGAAATGTACTTAGTGTGGCTTCACCGGTGACGGATCGGAGCTGGGGTTGGGTCCAAAGGGTTGCCAAGAGGTCGGGGATGAAGTGGTAGGAAGATGGTGGCCAATGGTGGCGCGACGGCGGCGCGCGAAGGAAGTGAAGGCCGCGGCAGGGTGTTGCGCGTGGAGGCTAACGGCGGCGAGGTAGGGGCTGAGATTCACGGGGAATGGTCGCCGGCCGATGGGGAGGGGAACGGAAGGGGCGGTGTTGGTCACGGGAGGCGCACGGCGGCGCTGGGTGGAAGAGAAAGAAACAGACGGAAGAGAGAGGGAGGGGGCTGGGCTTCGCGGCGCGCGGGAAAGGAAAATACTGGGAGAAGAAAAAGAAAAGAAAGAAAAGAAAAGGAGGAAAAGAAAAATAGGGGAAAAGAAATGAGGTACAATCCTCATAACTTGGGTCACGAAAATGATCCAACGGAAACGATTTTAAAACCACAAATTAAATAAAATAATTTAAACGTAATGGTAAAGTCAAATTGAAATAATTAAATCACCCAGTAATTAATTTAAATATTAAAAGCAATTTAAATGCATAACAATAAATAAATATTAAAAAGCACATAAAAATAATTTTCATCAAATTAAAAATCCTAAAAATAACCCAATTAAAATCCAGTAATTTTAAAACAAAAGAATAATTTTTTGAATAACATAAAAATAATCCTTCAATAAAAATACACTAAAATACGGGATGTTACATCCTCCCCCCCTTAAAAAAAATTTCGTCCTCGAAATTAGCAAGGTCAAACATTAAACTAAGACAGGAACAAGATTCAACCGAGAGCATACTTAGAACATACCGTCAAAATCAAACAAACAAGTAAGGATAATGCTCTCTCATGTCGGCTTCTCTTTCCCAAGAGAAATCTTGAGCCAACGGATCACCCCATGACACTTTCACCATAGGTATTGTCTTGAACCTTAATCTTTGCTCTTTCCAATCTACAATCTGCGTCGGGGCAACTTCATAAGTAAGGTTAGGCTGAAGTTGAATGCGTTCAGGGTCAACAAAACGTGGCTCTTGCTGTCCAAAACTCTTCTTCAATGAAGACACATGGAACACATCATGAACATCCCCAAAATAATCCGGCAAGGCAACTCTATAAGCAACAAGCCCAACTTTCTCTACGATCTGAAAAGGGCCAACATATCTTGGACTAAGCTTTCCTTTCTTACCAAAGCGCTTAACGCCTTTCATAGGAGAGACTTTAAGATAAACCCAATCACCTTCTTCAAAGGATAAGTCTATTCTTCTTGTATCTGCGTAACTCTTCTGGCGACTTTGCGCTTCTGCCATTTTAGTCCTTATGAACTGAACTTGATCCTTCATTTCTTGAATTATCTCAGGCCCAATTACTTTACTCTCGCCGACTTCATCCCAACACAAGGGCGATCTGCACTTCCTTCCATACAAAGCTTCATACGGGGCCATCAGGATGGAAGAATGGAAACTGTTATTATAAGAGAATTCAATAAGCGGTAGATGATTCTCCCAACTTCCTTGAAATTCTGTGACACAAGACCGCAACATATCCTCTAAAGTCTGAATAGTACGCTCTAATTGACCGTCTGTTTGAGGGTGATATGCACTACTAAACTTCAACTTAGTGCCTAAAGCCGCCTGCAAGCTCTTCCAAAAATGGGACGTAAACCGCGGGTCCCGATCTGACACGATACTCTTGGGTACTCCATGCAAACGCACTATCTCCTTGACATATAACCGAGTCAACTTACCCAAAGAGTCAGTATTATTAACAGGCAAGAAATGGGCACTCTTGGTCAACCGATCAACAATCACCCAAATTGAGTTCTTCCCACTAGGAGTCCTCGGTAAACCCACAACAAAATCCATAGAAATATCATCCCACTTCCACTCAGGAATAGGGAGAGGTTGAAGTCTACCAGCAGGTCTTTGATGCTCAGCCTTTACTCGACGGCACGTGTCACATTTCTCAATAAACAAAGCGATGTCCAACTTCATTCCTTCCCACCAGAAATTCCTCTTTAAATCTCGATAAATCTTCGTGCTTCCTGGATGAACTGAATAAGGAGCCGCATGGGCTTCTGCCAAAATCCGCTCTTTAAATTCAGAATCTCGGGGAATCACTCTATGATCCCGAAACCGAAGAATACCATCCTTATCCAAGCTGTAATTCAAGGGTCCTCTAGACTTCCTGACTCTTTTCTTGATAGCTAACAATTCAGGATCTCTTCTTTGAAGAGTCTTCAATTCTTCAAAATCCACTACTCGGACATCCAAAACTGAAGATAATAATTCCTCTTGCTGAGAACTCTCGATAAGAAGTCTCCTCTTCCATAAAGGAGAGAGTCCAAATCTGATGACTCTGCTTCATCCACTTGTTGAGACTTTCTACTCAAAGCATCAGCGACTAGATTCGCCTTTCCTGGATGATACTTGATCTCACATTGATAGTCGCTAATCAGCTCTAACCACCGTCTCTGTCTCATATTGAGATTCTTCTGAGTAAACAGATGCTTCAAGCTCTTGTGGTCAGAAAAAAACTTCACAGGCTTCACCATACAGATAATGCCGCCAAATCTTAAGAGCAAAAACTATTGCCGCCAACTCCAAATCAACACCTATGCTACAACTTCTAAACCTCCATTGAATTCTACTTTTGGTAACCTAATAGCCACTTCCAAAGCTAACCATCAATAACAAATTGCACAACTAAATTATTAATCTCCAATTACAAGTATCTTCTCAAAATTCGAGTCACTACTAATTCCTCAATCAGCACAATCTGAACTCCTGACTACAATAAAAATACCACGCTTCTGCTGCGCACTCTGATATTCGCAACATGCATAAAACTTATGTCCTCAAGAAACTAACACCATCGAGTACAAGGTAGCTCCATTCCTATTGACCAAAAACTCTTATCACATTTTGGTAGAAAAATACTCCCTTTCCAAAAAACCACGAATTATAACTCAAATTCCTCAATTAACTCTCGCAGCCTTAATCAAAATCAATTCCATAAAATACATCCACCTC
Source organism: Juglans regia (assembly GCF_001411555.2). NCBI lineage: Eukaryota > Viridiplantae > Streptophyta > Magnoliopsida > Fagales > Juglandaceae > Juglans > Juglans regia. Next base: position 38,064 of record NW_023362634.1, on the reverse strand, counting down.
ATCTACGATAAGGAACATACCTTAAAAGGCTCGATTCCAACTTGCCGAATCAATAAGAGCACCTATAAACTTCTACCTGACAATCTAAACCCCAAAAGCTCATCACTTACATTCTGAACATCTAATCTAGCGGTGACTAAACTCACTACGAACCACCATAGACTACACCAAAACATTATCAAAACCTTCTTGGTAACTCACCCACTTATCTCTACTCCTACAAGCTAGCATTAACATAACTAATTCCTTCAATAGTACATCACTATTATACCTCAAGGCAAACCATACTGCTCAATCTTCAATCCACCAAAAGTCATTGCAAATCACCCAAGGATCCTAATACTTTATTAACCGCATACTTGATCATCTTATCCACTGTTGATACCTAAGGTTCAACTTCGAAGATCTTATCATACACCATACATGATGTCCCAACAATCTCTCTTCCAGTTAAATAACAATGTCCTTAATTCAACCAACTGGATGCTCAATTTCCAAAAGAAAGTATAACCTCAAAAATTTAAATTCCTAGGTGACCTCAAGTCACAATTAATTCCTGAAGATAATCACAATAACTATTCCCAACCAAGCTTCATTGAGTAACCCACTTCAACTGCACACTTCGATCAACTCACCAAAAACTCCAAGCCAAGGTCTCTTAAATTACCACTATTGTGTCGACTCCTCTTCAACACCTACCAAAGTCTCTTCCTCCAAACCAAAATGAGACTAGGACTTATACTCTCCGAAATCCATAACTACTCACCACTACTATACATCAATGTCACGCACCCTTAGCCAAAACCAATAATCCTCCAAACGTGCAGATGATCATCATTACCATTTCCATCACTAGACCTATATCCTCGAAATCAACAAGAATCATTTTCTAAATCTGCACCATCTATTATCCTTAAAATTGATACAGATTAAATTCTCAACCTATCACTGAAACATCGAGCTAAAAGCAATAATCTTTCGAATTAGATCAACATCCTCAATCCTCAGAAAATACACGAACTAGATAATTCCCTTCAGTCTCCAAAGAAATTATCCTAAAAAAATTCTCATATCAGTAACTCAACTCTCATCAATCCTATTTTAATTCAGTCCTTCAACTTTGTAATTCTAAAACCTTAAACAAAATAAAATCATTTTCCGAAATCCTTAAAATCGATGACCTCAAATCTAAAACATTCACCCTATAAAACTTGTAAATTCTAAAACCCCAAATGTTATCAAATTGCTTATTGAACTTACCCCCTTAAATCTCATAACTTATTTCCTAAAAACTATAAAGCCTCAAACCTCATATGAACTTATCATAAATCTAACCTTGAATTTTGTTGAACTTACAACCTCCTACCCCAAAAACTCATTACATAAATTCTACGGAACCTAAGACCTTAATTATCCTAAGCAATTTAAAATTATTCCCCTCCTTAGCAGCAATTCGAATTCCTACTCCAAAAAGTTCACTCTGACCAAGATGTTCGAACCTCGATATTAAAACAAACCAATCACCAAGAGTTCAAACCTATTACACCAAATGTTCAAGCCTAACAATGGCCTTCTCAGTCGTACCATCTCCTGTCATAGCATAATCCTTAACCCGCCTTTCAATTCCGAACAAAACAAAACAAAACAAAATCAAATCATATCAAATAAAATTTCATACATAAAATAGCATACGACAAAATGCATAAAATCAATGAAGTAGCTCACAATAAAATGATTAAAACAATAAAATAACATACCATAAAATAAATCAATAAAATAAATAAACAAACAAGTAATATACAATAACTAAATAAAACCAATAAAAACCACAAACTTTAAATTAAATAATTTTCAAATCACAACTTTTAAAACTTTCTGGTACTGCACCTATGGGACATGTGGTTTTACCCAGAGCCGAACTGCTCTGATACCACCTGTGGCGCCCCCGACCACCATGTAGAGAAAACACGGGATGCGAGACACCGGGATGATGACAACACGGTCACACATCCCAACGTAAGTGCCAAGTGTGTGTACATGCAACGGTGTACAACAACAACGCAGCGGATTAGTCAACTAAGTACCAGAATTTAAATACAAGTAAACATCAGTAAAGATTTAAAAGCAGTTATACAGTCATCCAAAATAAAGTTAACACATGTCCCGAAAATACAGAAGGGTAAAATAAATAACAAGCTAGTGATCCCAGATCACTCCTCGGGCGGAGCCGTCTCCTCAGGCTCACCCTCCTCCTCATCTGCATCAAAATCTGCGTTACCACAGAATGGTACCGCAGGTAAGTATAACCCAAAAATATACTCAGGAATATAAAATGCATTAATACCACCAACATGCATGCATATGAAGAAATATGCATTTTCCTCAAAATATCATTTTCCCCGAAAATGATTAATTTATCAACACACGCCAAAATCCCATTTGGCCCAAAATAATCCGTAAAACATTTTCCCAGAAAATGAATTACACAAAATCCAACACACGCTATTTTCCCAGAAAATAGTCCATTTTTAGTGTATGCACCATGATCTCCCCTATGGGTCATCCGCACACCCTGGCTTTGTAGCGATGCCCACTTACGCGCCCAACACGTTCGTGGGTACATCCACTACACAATGAGCGATGCCCAGTTCCGCGCCCAGCGCGTACATGGCCAGACATCCTCTAGTCCCCGCCAGCAGAAGGACCACGGAGTCGGCACGAATCACTCGTCCGATCCCATTGTCGCCCAGCGACAATCCAGGGGACGTTACTCAGTTTATTCCGCTCCCGAGTCACCAGAGGAGCTCCACCGAGATAATGCCCCATCTCGGCTTGGGGTTCGTGATACACACGCACCCAACAAATCATTCGCATGAAAACCCAGTTTTCATAAACACATGAACATGAATGCAATACACGAAAACCCAGTTTTCCTTTACAAACATGAATATGCATGAAATGCACATGAACCAACCAATCCAAAATCCATCAATAACCAATAACCAATCCAATCCAATCAAACCAACAACTCCAATCACAAGTCCATCCGACCCCCGTACTCCTCGGACTCAGTCCGGCATGCCAAAAAATACAGTGAAAAGCGTTAGTGCAAAAATACATAAAATTCATGAGAATACTTTGGAGAAATACTTACAGCGCTATATGATAATTTCCGGAGGATCACGAAGCTGAAAAAGGCGACGTCTGAGCAACACCACAGTGTAAAATCCACTGTGGCCGTGGGTCACAAATACCCACTTTTCAACGGAGACAAACGAAGACCCCAAAATGGTAGGGTAGGGCCTAGAGAGGTCGGTGAAGCCAATGGTGGTGGTGGTTTGCCGTGGATGACGGCGCAAATGGTGGTTTAAGGCCAAAAATGTACAAATCGGAAATGGACTTGGTGGGGCTTCACCGGTGACGGATCGGAGCCGGGGTTGGGTCCAAAGGGTTGCCAAGAGGTCGGGGATGAAGTGGTAGGAAGATGGTGGCCGGAGGTTGAGCGACGGCGGCGCGCGAAGGAAGTGAAGGCCGCGGCAGGGTGTTGCGCGTGGAGGCTAACGGCGGCGAGGTAGGAGCTGAGATTCACGGGGAATGGTCACCGGCCGATGGGGAGGGGAACGGAAGGGGCGGTGTTGGTCACGGGAGGCGCACGGCGGCGCTGGGTGGAAGAGAAAGAAACAGACGGAAGAGAGAGGGAGGGGGCTGGGCTTCGCGGCGCGCGGGAAAGGAAAATACTGGGAGAAGAAAAAGAAAAGAAAGAAAAGAAAAGGAGGAAAAGAAAAATAGGGGAAAAGAAATGAGGTACAATCCTCATAACTTGGGTCACGAAAATGATCCAACGGAAACGATTTTAAAACCACAAATTAAATAAAATAATTTAAACGTAATGGTAAAGTCAAATTAAAATAATTAAATCACCCAGTAATTAATTTAAATATTAAAAGCAATTTAAATGCATAACAATAAATAAATATTAAAAAGCACATAAAAATAATTTTCATCAAATTAAAAATCCTAAAAATAACCCAATTAAAATCCAGTAATTTTAAAACAAAAGAATAATTTTTTGAATAACATAAAAATAATCCTTCAATAAAAATACACTAAAATACGGGATGTTACATTTCATTAGGTTTTGCTTTAAATACTCTATGTAGCCTCATTCTAATCAGTTATGAAGTTTATGAAATTTGATGAATTTATTCATTATGAGTTGAGTTTATCTCCTCTTGTTCTTAATTGAACTTTTGAACTTATCAAAGGTAAATCACAACCTTTGTGGCATTCCTCCTTTGTAATCTGGGTTCTTGAGACGGGTTCTTCAACGGGTTTAGATTTTAATATAATCTAGGTTGTTGAAACGAGTTCTCATCGGGTCTAGGTTCTCCATCCATTGACTTGATTTTAGCTTTCTTGGGGAGTTTTCAAATTAATTGTGGGTTCAAGGGATTCCTTTCCCGCAGGTTCATATCATTTGGTATCAGAGCAAGGTTTCCAATCAGGTCTGATTCTATCTTTTAATTCTAGCATCCATAAGTTTAATTCTAGGGCTTCATTATTCTAGGGTTGACAAAAAAAAAAATAGAAACAAAAAGTAGGCTGTCAGAATTCTTAGGGTTTTGGGTTTGGCTGAAATTTGCATCACCTAGGGTTTCAAAATTCTAGGGTTTCCTGCATTTCCAAGTTTGTCAATTGCTTGGAGTGTCGTTCCATTGATTCTCTTCTACTTCATTGTCCATGCTTGTGTGTTTGAATTCAATTGCTTGATTTTCACAATTGAATATTGCTATCAGGATTGAGAAAAGAAAAGAAAAAGGCACCCTGGATAAAAAAAAAAAAAAAAAAGAACAAAAGAGAATGTAGCATATTCAAAGTTGCTACATAATTACAACAAAGAGAAAGAAAGTATTTGTTGATTGAGTTTTTATCATCATAGGAGCTGAATACATCTTTATAGTTGGTATCTCGTTTTATAATTACTCTTTCCCTTGTATAAATTCCTTAAGTCTAGTGTCATTTTATTCATTCCTTGTTTCTTTGATCTATATTACTGGTTGGAATAATACAAGGTTGTATTGTCTTGATTTAGTTCAACTAGTTCTTAAAGAACTTGAGCGGGAAAACTATTGAGGTAAAAGGCAAGAGGGTGTGAGACTATTATCGGGAAAAAGCCAATTCAGAGTTAAACACGAGTGGAGTGTCATTATTTGAGTGTAAACACATAAGGGAGTGTGTGAGGTTTTCACTAACATTCTTTTTGTGTAGAACATTAAGATGTCTCATAGGAGTGACTGTTCACCAAAGGGGATGGCAGATAATTCATCATTTGTATTGCAAGCCATGCAACAACAGTTTGAGCGGTTGAACTTGGTGTTGGGTGAAGTGAGGGATAATATGAATCATCAAGAAGTAGTGATTAGAAATTTGCACGGTGGGAGAAATGGGAGGCGACGTGATCCTAGAATTGAGAATGGGTATGAGAATGGAGAGTTTGGTGAGGAAGAGGATGGCCTAACATCTGAAGTTGGATTGGGTGGACATAGAGGGGTTAGGCGTGGAAGAGGCCTTAGGGCAAACTCAGGGGGTCGAGATGGAGTAGATAAGAACCTTGGGAGCATCAAAATGAAAATACCATCATTCCAAGGTAGAACTGACCCTGAAATTTATTTAGAGTGGGAGAAAAGAATAGAGTTGGTGTTTGATTGTCATAATTACTCTGAGGAGAAGAAGGTGAAGTTGGCTATAATTGAGTTCACTGATTGTGCGATTGTTTGGTGGGATCAATTAGTGACCAATAGGAGGAGGGATCTTGAGAGGCCTGTAGAAACATGGAGAGAGTTGAAAGCTATCATGAGGCGGAGATTTGTACCTAGCCACTACTATAGAGACCTCTACCAAAAATTACAAAATCTTATACGGGGGGTCTAGGAGTGTAGAGGACTACTATAAGGAGATGGAGGTGGCTATGATTCGGGCTAATGTAGTGGAGGATTGGGAGGCCACGATGACAAGATTTTTGAGGGGGTTGAATGGGGAGATAGCCAATGTAGTTAAGATACAACATTATGAGGAGGTAGAGGAAATGGTGCACATGGCTATGAAGGTGGAGAGGCGGCTAAAAAGAAAGGGTACATCAAGGTATACTTCGGTTTCTAGTACTTCTTGGAAACCAAAGTGAGACAAAAATAATCAAGCTGTAACAAAGGGGAAGACCAACCCACCTAAGGGAAAAGATGAGGGTGAGGCTGAAACCTCAAGAAAAAGAGAGAATGAGTTGAAAAACAATTGTGAGGTCGAGAGTTCAAAAAAAGAGGAGAGTGAAAGAAAAAAAGTGAGTGAAAGGAAAAAAGAGAATGACGTTGAAACATCAAAAGAACGAGAGAGTCAAAAAGAAAATAGAGAGGCCGTTGAGAGTCAAGAAAAAAGAGTGGAGCCACAAGAGGAAAAAGAAAGAGAGATTGCAGAGAGAAATAGAAAGACAAAAGTGAGTTTTTATGCTAAGGCAAGCTTTTATACTAACGACTTTAACGACTCTTTGCCTAGTGTTGTTGTTTCTTTATTGTAGGGATATGAGATCGTTATTCCTAGCGGTGTGTTTACTGAATTGCCACCTATTAGGGAGATAGAGCACTACATTGATTTTGTGCCAAGTGCGACAATTCCTAACCGACCTTTCTTGGAAAAACATGAGCCATTGACACACTTAAAGGGACAAGGTAAGTTGTTGACTAGAATGCATGCTAAGAGGGAGGATTGTATTGAGACTTTTCCTCATGTATTCAAATACACATAAGGTATGAAAAAGTTTGTGGTTGATGCTTTAGCAAGAAGGTATGTCCTTGTCTTCATTTTGGATGCAAAATTGTTGAAACTTGAATATGATAAGGAATTGCTTGCTAATGATGATGACTTTGCTAGTGTTTATGGAACATGTGAGAAACCATCTTTTTGTAAGTTCTATAAACTAGATAGGTACTTGTTTAGAGAGAATAGACTTTGTGTGCCTACTAGTTTTTTGCGTAAGTTGCTTGTGTGTGATGGATATGCTGGTTTGTTGGGTAACTTTGGTGTAAGGAAGATTTTTGTTATGTTGCATGAATGTTTGTGGGAATATCATTTACCATTCAAAGACGTGTTGCCCGAACGTTTGTGGAAGTATCATTTGTCATTCATTGATGTATTGCATGAACATTTGTGGGAGTATCATTTGCCATACATTGACCTGTTGCATGAACGTTTGCAGGAGTATCATTTGCATTTCATTGAGTTTGCATATAATTGGAGTGGTCATTCTGGTGAAAATAAGATTTCAGACATATTGCATGAACGTTTATGGGAGTATCATTTGCCATTCATTGAGTTTGCATATTGGAGTGGTCATTTTGGTTCGAGGAAGACTTTAGGTGTGCTTCATGAACATTTGTGGGAGTATTGTTTGCGATTCATTGAGTTTACATATAATTGGAGTGTTCATGCTACTACTAAATTTACACCAATTGAAATTGTTTGTATACTTAATCCATTTCCTCCTTCAGATTTAAAGTCTTTACCAGTTGACGATAGGAGTAGCTTGGATGGACTATTTCAAATTCTTGAACAAATTAATGAAAATGCATATCTAATGGATCTTCCAGGTAAGTATCATGTTTCTACTATTTTCAATGTTACTAACTATTTTCCCTTTGATCCCAGGTGGAGATTCGAGGTCGAATCCTTTTAAGGAGAGGGGGAATGATGGGAACCAAGATGGGCCTAGTCTTAAAGATCATTTGCAACTTCCAGATGGACCAGGAAAATCAAGGAGACAATGCAAGGATTGATGCAATCCACTTGGGACAAGTTTAGCAAGAGTCCAACATTCAAAATGGGGCTTGAAGGATGAAGATCCAGTTTTAATTCATTTGATCAGCTACGGAAGAGGCCAACGACAAGACTTAAAGGCTTTGGGCTCTTGAAGCGTTACAACTTATTTAATTCATTTAAAGAACTTATTTTATTAGTTTAGAATAATTGAGTTTATTATGGGAAGCACTTAAGGGGGCCTATGCAAGTGCATGTTGGGAAAGTTATTATTTTATTGAACTAGGGTTAGAGTTACTATAGCCGAGTTACTATAGCACGGCACTGTAGCCGACGCACTGTTCATTCAGGGGCACTTTTGGAAGATGGAGATTTATTTTGGCTAGGGTTTCATTTGGTTTTGCTTTAAATGCTCTATGTAGCCTCTTTCTAATCAGTTATGAAGTTTATGAAATTTGATGAATTTATTCATTGTGAGTTGAGTTTATCTCCTCTTGTTCTTAACTGAACTTTTGAACTTATCAAAGGTAAATCTCAACCTTTGTGGCGTTCCTCCTTTGTAATCTGGGTTCTTGAGACGGGTTCTTCAATGGGTTTAGATTTTAATATAATCTAGGTTCTTGAAACGAGTTCTCATCGGGTCTAGGTTCTCCGTCCATTGACTTGGTTTTAACTTTCTTGGGGAGTTTTTAAATTGATTGTGGGTTCCAGGGATTCCTTTCCCGCTGGTTCATATCACTTTCCCAACATGCCCTTGCATAGGCCCCCTTAAGTGCTTCCCATAATAAACTCAATTATTATAAACTAATAAAATAAGTTCTTTAAATGAATTAAATAAGTTGAAGCCCTTCAAGAGCCCAAAGCTTTTAAGTCTTGTCGTTGCCCTCTTCCATAGCTGATCAAATGAATCAAAACTAGATCTTATTCCTTCAAGCCCCATCTTGAATGTTGGGCTCTTGCTAAACTCGTCCCAAGTGGATTGCATCAATCCTTGCATTGCATTGCGACGATCGAGGTAAGTTAACTTTTAACTTACTATCAGTTTAATGTGTATGAGTGATAAGTAAGGGAACTAAATTGTATGTATGCATGTTATCATATGTGCCATGCCAAGTCATTACATATTTATCTGTTACACAGAATTTATTCTGTCTGAATTATTCATCTGTTACATAAAATATTATGTCACATATTCTTATACATTGCAAGTACGTCATGTTAAGTTAAGTATGCCATCTGTTACATGTATTTCATGTCACATAATATTCACTGTCACATGTTACACCATGTTAAGAAATGTTGTCTGTTATATGATATGACATGTTACAAAATGTTGCATGTTACATGTATGCCATGTTATGAAATGAACTCTGTTACATTTATGTCTTGAAGTATGTCATGTATGTCATCTTACGTTCATGTCACGTTATGCTACGTCAGGACTTTTGTCTTTTATGTCACGTTCATGTTACGTCACGTTACGAAATGTCATGTATGCCAGTTAAGTCATTCATGTCAATCATGACCCTAAGCGCTAGGATGGGGTAATATCCTAGTGGAACTCCTTTCTTTATGCTGGAGTGTCTAAATATGTGTGAAATTCCCTGGGTTGATGAAGTACAGTCAACAGGTTGCGAATGGGGCCTAATTTGCTGGTCACTGGAGCGCGCCAGGCACTAACGCCGATGGTGCCACACATTATGTTACGTGTGTCCACAGCAAGTATGGCACAAACAAATAATTCATGGGGCCACAACAACTGTGGAGTACGTATTAACGCACTCACAGCTAGTATAGACACCTGTGATGTGATGCGGTAATCGGTAGGGACACATGGCTCAAGGGGACCTGTGTAGCACCCATATGGTCACTTTAATGATTAAGTCTATTGAATAAGATTTCAAGTTCATATATTTCACGTTCAAGTCATGTTTCAAGTTCACGTTATGTTATGTTCAAGTTTACGTTCACGCAATCATGGTGATCCTATGAGACAAGAATATGTTTCAAGTTCATGTTATGTTATGTTCACGTTTACGTTATGTTCCAATTTCACATTTATGTTATGTCATGCTCAAGTTCATGTTCAAATTTTGCATGTTCACGTTCATGTTATGTTTCAAGTCCATGTTATATTTCAAGTTCACGTTCATGCTATGTTTCAAGTCCATGTTATGTTTCAAGTCACGTTCATGCTAAGCTTCAGTTTCAGTTTAAGTTATGCCAGTTATGTTATGTTGTATGTCAAGTTATGCTATGATTACTTATGATTTGATTATGCATTCATGCTCTTACTGCCATGCATGCATCATTAACCTGTGTGGAAATTTTCTGTTAACTTGCTGAGATTTGTAATCAAATCTCACTGTGGTAGTCCCAACTACCATTCCCCCCGAATGGTAGATTTTGTTATAGGATCTGAAGGAGAAGCGGGAATCGACCAACTGGAAACGGTCGACTAAGCGACGGTGCGACGTAGATGGTAGTACAGTAGTTACCTCAGATTACTACTTGTATTTGTGGAATTCAATCTCCAGCACTCTTTTGATCACAACCTTATGGACTATTATTGTGATCTTAGTTGTTTAGTATGTTTTAAGTATTTGAGATATTTTAGTTTGGTGCAAAGTATTGCTAAAGAAAAAAATTATCCGCTGCGAATATTGCATAATGCTAGATGCATGTTAGAAATATTGCATCTTATATGTCATGCACGGGGGCAGGTAACCTTGTGTTGCATGTCCCGACGCTTCAGATGTCCGTCCAATCCCAAGCGGAATCTGGGGGCGTCACACCAAGGTTACTCAACAAATCACCATGTTTATAACACACAAGCAATTTACGCATAAAACTAGTAGGCACACAAAATCTATTATCTCTAAACAAGTACCAATCTAGTTTATAGAACTTACCGAATGATACTTTCTCACTTGTTCCATACACACTAGCTAAGTCATCATTATTAGCATGCAAATCCTTGTTACCCAACAAACCTGGCTCTGATACCAAATGATATGAACCCGCGGGAATGGAAATCCCTTGAACCCACAAACAATTTGAAAACACTCCAAGAAAGCCAAAATCAAGTCATGGATGGAGAATCTAGACCCGATGAGAACTTGTTTCAAGAACCTAGATTATATTAAAATCTAGACCCATTGAAGAACCTATCTCAAGAACCCAGATTAAAAAGGAGGAATGCCACAAAGGTTGTGATTTCCCTTTGATAAGTTCAAAAATTCAATTAAGAACAAGAGGAGTAAAACTCAACTCACAATGAATAAATTCATCAAATTTCATAAACTTCATAAATTGATTAAAATGAGGCCACATAGAGTATTTAAAGCAAAAACTAATGAAACCCTAGCCAAAATAAACCTCCATCTTCCAGAAGTGCCTCTGGTTGAACAGTGTCGTGGCTACAGTGCAGCGCTACAGTAACTCGGCTACAGTAACCCTAACCCTAGTTCAATAAAATAATAACTTTCCCAACATGCCCTTGCATAGGCCCCCTTAAGTGCTTCCCATAATAAACTCAATTATTCTAAACTAATAAAATAAGTTCTTTAAATGAATTAAATAAGTTGAAACCCTTCAAGAGCCCAAAGCCTTTAAGTCTTGTCATTGCCCTCTTTCATAGCTGATCAAATGAATCAAAACTAGATCTTCATCCTTCGAGCCCCATCTTGAATGTTGGGCTCTTGCTAAACTCGTCCCAAGTGGATTGCATCAATCCTTGCATTGTCTCCACCTTGTTTAAGACTAGCCCATCTTGGTTCCCATCACATAAAAAATAAGACATGTGGGCCAAGCATCTTCAAGCCCACTTATTATAAACTAATAAAATAAATCATTTAACCAAATTGGAAGCCTCCAAATAACAATAGGCCCAATCTCTAAGTCATGTCTTCCACAGCTTGAATCAAGTGAATTAAAGCCGGTTCTCATTCTTTCAAGCCCATCTTGAGTGTTGGGCTCTTGCTATGTAATACCCGGACCCAGAAGTTTTATGGTTGGACTATGGGTTTTTTTTTTTTTAGACCTTGATATTTAGGTTTTTATTTTTTTGGTTTTTAGGTTGTAGATCGAGTGGTGAGTTTTTATTTTGAGCTTTTGGCCCAACAGTCGTGGAACAAGGCCACACCCGCTTGTTTAAACCTTGAAAACCTATCGGTTTATGAGCTAGTAGTTTTCCTCACCCGCACGACTCTCTTCCCATCCGCATGCACGTCTCTCATGCACATCCCCCGTCCACTTGGTTTTCATCTAGGGTTTTCCATTCAACTCTTTATATACATGTACTTCTCTCCTAAAAAAGATGTAGCCGCAGCAACCCACACATAAATCCCTTTCGTTCACTGCCTACACGTTCTCGGCTCAGTGCTCATCAACTTTGCACCCATAAACCAGGCCACCATAAACCTCCACCGCAAACCACAAACACCAAAAGATAGCCACTGCAAAAAACTCCTCCGCCTCGGTCACGTAAACACACCCCAAGCCAGGTAGCACCCCCAACCAATGTCCAACCCGTAACGCAACACAATTTTATTTTTCGTGACGCCGCTGCACTGCCACACGAAGTCGTAGTCAGCAACTCCTCTTTGCAAATAATGCACCACCCTCCAGCCCGTCCTCACAACCACGGAAAGCCAACCACCGTCGCCCAGCCGTTGAAGGAAGAACACCCACGGCATACTCTATTTTTGACCTCCAAAACAGAGGAAGTAGCTTTCCCCATCATGTGCAACCAACCTGCCACCATATGCCACCAACCTCCCACCATATGCCACCAACCTCCTCCTCGGCATCGCTGCCGCACAGGGAGCTTTGCCGGGCGCTGCACTCCATCCAGGTTTATCGCTCTCCTCTTGGTAGGCTTCCGCCGAACACTCCCACTCTCCTCTCAGTCTCTTTCCGTCTCTCTCTCTTTTTCTACATGAGGTTTCTCTCTCGCTTATTAGTTGGTCTCTCTCTCTAACCAGTGTTCTGTCGCCACCCCCACCACCGTAAACAACTGTCCAGCTTGCTGCCTTCGTGCCCTCCATCGCTCGGTGAATATGGCTCCATACAAATTTATACGGTTATGAATTTGTAGTTATAAATCTCCGTATTTCCAAAAGAGCCCTTATATGTTTTGTTTAATTCCTAAAATAGCCCTTATCATCAGACTAATTAGAGATTGATCATGTTTGGTCTAATATATTAAACTCACTTTGTGTAGGTTTTGTTTCAAATAAAGATTTGAGATATATTATTAGTGATAATATAATTTTAGAAGTACATGGTAAGTGCAAGATTTTATTTTGAACATTTAAAAAAAAAAACAAAACTAATTAGTCTATTTTTATTAAATGAAATTACATTAGTACCCTTTACTATATGTTGTATTAATGTCCTTTTAAACTTTTATTATTTATTAATACTCCCTAATTTATTTATGTATTACAGAAAACTTTTAAGTAAATTAAATTGGTATTAAGCAAGGTTTTCTTTCAAAGGGTAAACAATAATGTTGTGTTTATTATTATGATCTTGCTTATTAGAGTTTTAGCTGTTTAATTTTAAAATATTTTGCGATAAATATATTAGCTAGAATTAAATTTTATAATTTGGTCTCACTAGTAAATAAGTTAGATTTTGTGTTTTGTTCAGACTGATTATTGGGACATTGATGACTTTAGAAAATGTGACGATATTTTAGGGTAACGTGAAGTTAGGTTTTTGAAGAATTAAAATAGGTTATTTTAGCATCTTAGGCTTAAATATTAAAATTGTGTTTGATTGGAAATTTATGAGAATTAAGTTATTATGTTATAGGTGACAATTAATAATTGTTCGGCATTTTGAGGAAATTCCTAAAAGCTAAGAAGTCCAGGTAAGTGGGGTTCTTATGCTAGACTTTGAATTAAAATAAAATGAGCTAAGGTTGATTTTTGGAAAATATACATATTTGATTATGAAAAGAAATTCAAACTACCTCAGTTATTTGTTTAAGAAGAAAGTATTTTCTGTCATGACTGGTGTAAACATGAGCTTATTTTTGACATTCTGTTTCTGAACTTTGAAAAAGAGAGCGAATAAGAAATTTTGTGCATAAATGATGTTTTTGTGATCTGATTTTGTTCTTTTCTGAAGATTTTCTGTACTTTGATGATATGATGGGATTTCTGAAAACCTCTGGTATAACATTCTGTTTCTATTTCTGTTTCGTTCTGACCTTACCACGGGTGTAAAACTGTGGCCTCTGTTCAGGTTGGTACCAACGTTTCTGTACCTGGTGCACCCACTTTGGAAACAAAGTGGTTGCGTGGTCTTTCCTGTGTGCACTCTCGGGGTTCCGAGAATGAATAAGGGGAAGATTCACATTCTGTTTCTACTCAGTTAGCTACCGGGGTTTGCACAACCCTACCACGAGGGTTAAACATGGTATTTGTTCTGATATGATAAGATAAGATGTGATGTTTCAGTTTATGCTATGCCAAAGGGATTTTGATTATAAATATTTTTGAACTTTCGCTCTGATATTTTTGACAACATGTTCTGATGCTGCATTTTGAAAACAAATATTTTGATTCTGCATTCTGAAAGAAAATATTTTGTTCTGGATTCTGAACTCTGTAAATGCTCATGTTTACACACTAGTACATGTCCTCTGCATACTGAGTTGTTAATAACTCACCCCTTATCTGCATATATTTTTCAGATGGTTTGAATATTTTGACTGAGGATCAAGAATATGGAGCATGGGTGAGATGAGTTAAGAATGATGGATTAAGCATAGAAGGTTTATATGAGTATTGAGGATTTTTATTCAGTAAGCTTGTTGTGCTCTAATGATGTGATTTGTTGGGAGGTTAAGAGCTAACTCTCCAGACCTTCGAGAACAGGGTGTTACATGCTAGCTTCATCCCAAGTGGATTGCATCAATCCTTGCATTGCTTTCTTGATCTTCTTGGCCCTTGATCTTGTAATTGGCCCATCTGAAACTTGCAAATGATCTTTAAGAGTAGGCCCACCTTGGTTCCCATCATTCCCCCTCTCCTCAATAGGATTCGACCACAAATCTTCACCTACATCAAAAGGAGAAAGATAATAAACATTGAAAGTAGCATAAACATTATACTCACCTGGAAGATTCACTTTCTATGCATTGTCATTATTTTTCTCAAGAATTTGGAAAGGTCCATCTCTTCGAGGATGCAACTTAGTCCTTCTATAGGCTGGGAATAGTTCTTTGCGCATGTGAACCCAAACCCAATCTCCTGGTTCAAAGATGACACGCCTTCGCCCTTTATTGGCTTGGGAAGCAACCCTTTCATTCTTTTCGGCAATTTGAAGTCATACCCTCTCATGAAGTGACTTCACCAACTCTACCTTTTTTTGTCCATCCAAGCTACTCCTGCCATCAACAGGTAAATACATCAAATCTAAAGGAGTAAGTGGATTAAATCCATAAGCAATTTCAAAAGAAGAATATGAAGTAGTAGTATGCATGGTCTTATTATATGCAAACTCTATAAATGGCAAACAATCCTCCCAAGTTTTTAAATTCTTATGACAACAATGCGTAAAAGCTAAGTTAAAGTCCTATTAACTACTTCAGTATGACCATCAGTCTGCAGATGACAAGTAGTGGAAAATAAGAGCTTAGTACCCAAATTTCCCCACAACACCTTCCAAAAGTAACTAAGGAATTTAACATCCCTATCAGAAAAAATACTCCTAGGTACACCATGGAGTCGCACTATGTAATACCCGAATCCTACTACATGGATTCTTATGTCATTCATTAAAATATTTTCAAGTTAAATATTTTGAGATAAAGACTTTCAGTAATTTTATTAAATTATTTTAAGATGGGTGTGTCTTAAATGTTAAAGTGGGTTATTTCCTTGGAATCCTTTACTTTTATCAAATTAAAATATGACCCCAAACCTTCTCAACCATAGGATGGGTAGGTGAGAAAATATCTTCCTATGTTTGAATCTCCACCGTCCATTTCTTAGCTTGTAAGACAAGCTTTGACTAATTTGCTTTTCCACTAAGTGAAACTGTCGGCTTCCTCCATAAGCAACCCGAGTCTTTCTCCTTCTCCTATATGCTGAAACAGACCCTCTCATTCTCCTCTACCCCACCGATGACTTCCTAAGCAAGCAAGTTCCTTTCTCTTCCTCACTTACCCGTCGGTCCCAAGGCACACGGAGGAGAGAAAACTTCTCTAGTCTCCTTCATTCACACGAAGAACCCTTCGGGTTCCCCTCTCCCAGCCGCGCGATACCTCTCAGTTCTTCAAGCCGATTCTTCCACTTTGTAAACCTAAGTTTCCACTGAAAGCCTTCAAGGAAAATTCATCGTGTAAGTGCATTTTTGTGGCTCTAAATTCTGGTTTCGAAATCTTAGATTTATGGTTTAATCTAGGGTTTTGTTTTAAGAATTTTTCTGTCGTTCCAGCTTTGAGATTTTTGGATTTCTCTTCCCTTTCGCATCTGTTGTGTTTCTATGGCTTGAAAAGGGGATCAAATCAGGTGATGCTCTTTCCCTAAGGTTTCTTACGATTGAGTTTATTGAAGTTTCCTAGACTAGTTTCTTGTTGCTTCTCTAGTGTTTTATCTAAGGGGTAGTGACCGAAACTCCTGTTTTTCTGGGCAGACCAAGTATCTTGAAAAGGCTTTGCCGTGTGCTTTTATCATTGAGATGGCATATTTCTGATTTAGCTTGTTTTGTCTATTGGGTATATGTGTACATGAAGGAACCGTGTGGGTGTGTGCTCTGGTTTGAGGTGGTTTTTGCCATGGATTATGTTCTGTTTTATATGTGGATCAAGAAGCCGTGTGTGTGTGTTTAGGCTTTGTTTTGGCCATGGGTCATGCCCTGTTGGAGTGTTCCAGCCGTATGTTTCTTATTTTTGGGATGACATAATTTCTGGTTTAAGCTTATTAGTCACAAGTCCTGTTTTGGTATGAGATAAGTCCTGTTTTGGTGTTAAAAGTCATGTCTTTAGGTGTTAAAAATTATGGAGTTAAAGTTTATAGTTTAGACATGTTTTCCTAAGATTTATGGCCTAAGTAAGCCACCAAGACTTTTAAATTAAATTGGTAAGCTCACTTAGAAACTCTAAGTTGCCAAGAGTTTGTATCCTTATATTTGTGCCATGTTTCAAAAAATACATGAGGTTTCCTTGAGTTCTACCACTCTTGTACTAGTTAATTGTATGATTGATATTTGATTAAGTAAGGGATGTTTAAGACCATGAAAACATTGAGACTTGCTAGCTGTCCATGCACTACAGAAACTAGAAAACAGGTTCTGTTTTGGAAGCCTAAGCCAATCACTTTACCTTTGCTTAACCTTACTCCTTCTTGTTTAATCAAAGATAAACTTTAGCACAAAAAACCATTGGAGAATGAGTGACAAAACCAACCCTCTTATGAGCATTACCTCTTGTTGGATTCATCTTCCATATGATGATGCAAAACTGTCAAAATGCCCTCCTTTATGAAAATTCCAGATTTATAGCACCTCTTCATTTTAACTTATGATTTCCATCTATTACCATTATAGAAAAACAATAGCCAAGCAAGCCTCATACTCTCATAGGTACTTAAATATTGTAATGAGGATACTAAGAGTTAACTTAGTGCCATGTATGTAGCTAAATGGGTTAAGGAAGACGTCCTAATTCCACTTGGAATTTAAGTGAGCACGTATGAGTATTGGATAGTAAAGTCTTAAGTGAAATGAATATTAATATGTTTATTTCATTTCATTGAATAGGAGTTTATTTTCAAGATTCAAGAGACTTACTTGTAAAGCCATGAGGTAAGTAGCTATGACCATGCTCCTTACACACAAAGCTCTCTTATGAAAAAGTTTCTCTCTCTCTTTCCAAATGTTTCTCTTATGAAAGAATAGATGCATATATAGTATGTATAAGCCTTTCTTGGTAACCCCTGTTGAGCACCTTGTTAATTACCATTGTGTGTATGTAAAGTAATGCATCACGAGATTTTATGCATGCTCTCTAAAATAATTATGCCGTACTTATATGTAGCATGACATGAAACATCCAAGTCAAAGAAACGCATACGCATTGGCACTAAATGAAGATAATGAAAACGTTATTTTTCTAAAGAAAGGAAAGGAAAATGAATGAAAGCATGAATGTAGGAATGTACGTAACTGCCCCATGTATGAAAACGGTACCAGATGAATGAGCAGATTGCAATGCCGGGTAAGTAGTACTGGAAGTGCACCCAGTGCTGCCCCCCCATGAAAGGGATTCCCAACCTGAAGCCGCGGGCGGAAATCCAGGTCCAAAAGACCGCTAACCCTAACACACGGGGCGTAATAGTGTGTACTGGCCCAAGAAAGTGAAACGTAAAGCAAAGTCATTTCTAAATAATGTTATGCATGAAAGCAAGTAATGTTTATGCATGAAAAGTATAGTTAAGCATAAAAGTACAGTTATGCATGATAGTTAAGCATGAAAGTACAGTTAAGCATGAAAAGTACAATTATTCTTAAATTGTTACACATGAAAGCATTGTCAAGAATTAGCAAATGCTTATGTATGCATGTTTTCAAAAGAAAAGATTATGTGATTAATAAGTTAACAGCATGGTGTACTGCTTACTGAGTATTGGACTCACTTTGTGTTTATATTTTAAACATCCAGGTATGAATGATGGGACTGTGGAGCTTGGCACTGCTGAGGAGGGAAGGGTTGATGCTTAGTATTCCCTCTCGATTCGGTTTAATGATAATAGTTATGTTTTATGTTTTATGATAGGTCCCATGTTGGGACGTTTTATTAGTTTGACTTTAAGACAATATGTCTTTGGGCATGATGTATATACTGTGGCGAGATGATAGTAATAATGTAACTTCTATAGCAGGGTGATGGTAACCCCACATAAGAAGGTTAAAATGTCTGTTGGGTATGTTGTAGGGACGGAGTCCCCTTTTTATTAGAACAAGTAATGTTTTAAATAAATGAATGATGGACTCTGAGAGTCCTTTGGGAAATATGTTGAACAGATTGTCTATCAGGTGCTTACTTTTAAATTAGAAACGCAGTGTACATGCATGACATGTTCACACCTATCCTTTTTACTCTCGTAGAAAAAAAAAAGAAAAAAAAAAGAAATACATGCTAATATTAATAAGAAGAAAGAATGGGTCAATTGTCGCGATCCCATCCTAGTTTTGGGGCGGGGTTGTGACACACTATCTCCCTGAAAAACAAGTTAGCTATGTTTGTGACATCATCTGTTTTATGGCATGGAATGAAATGTGCCATCTTAAGAAATCTATCCACAACCACAAAAATAGAATCTCTACCCCTTTTTATTCTAGGCAGCCCCAAAAGAAAGTCCATTGATATGTCTACCCATGGCTCACTAAGAACCGGTAAGGGTGTATACAACCCATGTGGCAAAACCTTAGATATGACCTCTACACATGTAATGCACATTCCACAAATACAATTAACATCTCTCTTCATCTTAGGCAAAAAAAAAATGTTCATGCAAAATGTCTAAAGTTTTCTTGACACCAAACTGTCCCATTAATCCTCCACCATGTGCCTCACGCACCAATAATTCACGCAAAGAACAACTTGTCACAAAAGTTCGCTTTCTTTAAACAAATACCCATCATGCTTGTAAAACTTACCAAATGCCGCCTTATCACTAGGACATCATCAAAGTACACAACCACAAGGACTTAAATGAACATATTGAGCATTTGAGATATGATATGAACCAGCGGGAAAGAAATTCCTTAAACTTACAATCAATTTGGAAACTCCCCAAGAAAGCCAAAATCATGTCAATGGATGGAGAACCTAGACTCGATGAGAACTCATTTCAAGAACCTAGATTATATTAAAATCTAGACCCATTGAAGAACATGTCTCAAGAACCCGATTACAAAGGAGAAACGCCACAAAGGTTGTGATTTACCTTTGATAAGTTCAAAAGTTCAATTAAGAACAAGAGGAGTAAAACTCAACTTACAATGAATAAATTCATCAAATTTCATAAACTGATTAAAATGTGGCTACAAAGAGTATTTAAACCAAAACCTAATTAAAACCCTAGCCAAAATAATACCCCATCTTCCAAAAATACCCTTGAGTGAACAGTGCAGCAGCTACAGTGTGGCGCTACAGTAACTCGGCTATAGTAACCCTAACCCTAGTACAATAAAATAATAACTTTCCCAACATGCCCTTGCATAGGCCCCCTTAAGTGCTTCCCGTATAATAAACCCATTTATTCTAAACTAATAAAATAAGTCCTTTAAATTAATTAAATAAATTGAAAGCCTACAAGTGCCCAAAGCCTTTAAGTCATGTTATTGCCTTTTCCATAACTTATCAAATGAATCAAAATTGAATCTTCATCATTTAAGCCCTTTAACTTGTATTTGGCCTCATCTGGAACTTGCAACATATCTTTAACACTAGGTCCACATTGGTTCCCATCAAGATATGTGTTTGATGTATTGAAATATGAAAAGTTGTATGCTAATTTCAAGAACTGTACCTTTTGCCTGGAAAAAGTTGTTTTTCTTGGTTATGTTGTTAGTACAAAAGGTATTGAGGTGGATGAAGAGAAAGTCAAGGCCATCAAGGAGTTGCCAACGCCAAAAAGCATCACTGAGGTAAGAAGCTTTCATGGCTTAACTAGCTTTTATCTGCGTTTTGTTAAAGTCTTTAGCACCATTGCTGCACCACTCACTGAGGTAATTAAAAAGAATGTTGGGTTTCAGTGGGGGGCTAATCAAGAGAATGCTTTTGCCACTATTAAAGAAAGGTTGTGCTCTACACCTGTGTTAGCATTACCTGATTTTAACAAAACTTTTGAGATTGAATGTGATACCTTAGGAATAGGAATTGAAGCCATTTTGATGTAGGATAGGTGGCCCATAGCCTTCTTCAGTAAAAAGCTAAGTGGGGCATCCCTGATGTACCCTACTTATGACAAAGAGCTTTATGCTCTTGTTCGTGCATTAGAGACTTGGCAACTGATATGAACCCGTGAGAATGAATTCCCTTGAACCCACAATCAATTTGAAAACTCCCCAAGAAAGCCAAAAATCAAGTCAAAGATGGAGAATCTAGACCCGATGAGAACTCGTTTCAAGAACCTAGATTATTTTAAAATCTAGACCCGTTGAAGAACCCGTCTCAAGAACCCAGATTACAAAGGAGGAACGCCACAAAAGTTGTGATTTACCTTTGATAAGTTCAAGAGTTCAATCAAGAACAAGAGGAGAAAACTCAACTCACAGATAAAATTCAATATTGTCTAATCTCTCAAATGAGACTACAAAGAGTTTTTAAACCCAAACCTAATCAAAACCCTAGCCAAAATAAAGCCCCTTTTACCCAAAATTACCCTTGATGAACAGTACCGGCTACAGTACGTGCAGCTACAGTAACCCCTATAATAAATTGATGAAACTCTAGTTCCTAAAATGTAACTTTCCAAATAAGCCCATGGCCAAAATACAAGGCCTTCCAAAAAACATAGTTCATAAGAAATAAGACATGTGAGCCAAGCATCTTCAAGCCCACTTATTCTAAACAAATAAAATAAATCATTTAACCAAATTGGAAGCCTCCAATAACAATAGGCCGTATCTCTAAGTCATATCTTCCACAGCTTGAATCAAGTGGATCAAAACTGATTCTTCTTCTTTCAGACCCATCTTGTGTGTTGGGCTCTTACTGGCTCCATCCCAAGTGGATTGCACCAATCCTTGCATTGCTTCCTTGATCTTCTTGGCCCTTGATCTTGTAATTGGCCCATCTGGAACTTGCAAAGAATCTTTATGAGTAGGCCCACCTTAGTTCCTATCAGCAACACTACCTGTGGCCAAGGGAAATTGTGATCCACACCGATCATGAATCATTGAAGCATCTCAAGGATCAAGGTAAGTTGAATAAAGGTATTGAGGTGTGAAAAGTTGTATGCTAATTTCAAGAAATGTACCTTTTGCATGGAAAAAGTTGTTTTTCTTGGTTATGTTGTTAGTACAAAAGGTATTGAGGTGGATGAAGAGAAAGTCAAGGCCATCAAGGAGTTGCCAACGCCAAAAAGCATCACTGAGGTAAGAAGCTTTCATGGCTTAACTAGCTTTTATCTGCATTTTGTTAAAGTCTTTAACCATTGCTGCACCACTCACTGAGGTAATTAAAAAGATTGTTAGGTTTCATTGGGGGGCTAATCAAGAGAATGCTTTTGCCACTATTAAAGAAAGGTTGTGCTCTACACTTGTGTTAGCATTACTTGATTTTAACATAACTTTTGAGATTGAAAGTGATACCTCAGGAATAGGGATTGAAGCCATTTTGATGTAGGATAGGTGGCCCATAGCCTTCTTCAGTCAAAAGCTAAGTGGGGCATCCCTGAAGTACCTTAATTATGACAAAGAGCTTTATGCTCTTGTTCATGCATTAGAGACTTGGCAACACTACCTGTGGCCAAGGGAAATTGTGATCCACACCGATCATGAATCATTGAAGCATCTCAAGTGTCAAGGTAAGTTGAATAAAAGACATGTTGGATGGATGGAATACATTGAGATTGAAAGTGATATCTCAGGAATAGGGATTGAAGCCATTTTGATGTAGGATAGGTGGCCCATAGCCTTCTTCAGTCAAAAGCTAAGTGGGGCATCCCTGAAGTACCTTACTTATGACAAAGAGCTTTATGCTCTTGTTCGTGCATTAGAGACTTGGCAACACTACCTGTGGCCAAGGGAAATTGTGATCCACACCGATCATGAATCATTGAAGCATCTCAAGTGTCAAGGTAAGTTGAATAAAAGACATGTTGGATGGATGGAATACATTGAGATTGAAAGTGATATCTCAGGAATAGGGATTGAAGCCATTTTGATGTAGGATAGGTGGCCCATAGCCTTCTTCAGTCAAAAGCTAAGTGGGGCATCCCTGAAGTACCTTACTTATGACAAAGAGCTTTATGCTCTTGTTCGTGCATTAGAGACTTGGCAACACTACCTGTGGCCAAGGGAAATTGTGATCCACACCGATCATGAATCATTGAAGCATCTCAAGTGTCAAGGTAAGTTGAATAAAAGACATGTTGGATGGATGGAATACATTGAGACCTTTCCCTATGTCATCCGTTACAAGCAAGGTCGGGAGAACATTATTGTTGTTGCTCTATCCCGGAGGTATGTACTTCTTACTTCTCTGAGTGCTAAAATGTTTGGGTTTGAATATTTGAAAGACATGTATGCCGATGACGCTGAATTTTTTTATGTGTATATGGCATGTGATAAGGCGGTATTTGGTAAGTTTTACAAGCATGATGGTTATTTTTTTAAACAAATCAAATTTTGTGTGCTGAGTTGTTCTATGCGTGAGTTATTAGTGCATGAGGCACATGGTGGGGGATTAATAGGACACTTTGGTGTCAAGAAAGCTTTTGACATTTTGCATGAACATTTCTTTTGGCCTAAGATGAAGAGAGATGTTAATCGTATTTATGGAAGGTGCATTACACGTAGAAAGGCTAAATCTAAGATTTTGCCACATGAGTTGTATACACCCTTACCCGTTCCTAGTGAGCCATGGGTAGACATATCTATGGACTTTGTTTTGGGGCTGCCAAGGACAAAAAGGGGTAAAGATTATATTTTTGTGGTTGTTGATAGATTTAGTAAGATGTCACATTTCATTCCATGACATAAAATAGATGATGCCACAAACATAGCTGACTTGTTTTTCAGGGAGATAGTGCGACTCCATGGTGTACCTAGGAGTATTGTTTCTGTTAGGGATGTTAAATTCTTTAGCTACTTTTGGAAGGTGTTGTGGGGGAAATTGGGCACTAAGTTCTTATTTTCTACTACTTGTCATCCGCAGACTGATGGTCAGACTGAAGTAGTTAATAGGACTTTAACTCAGCTTTTACGCACTGTTGTTCATAAGAATTTAAAAACTTGGGAGGATTGTTTGCCATGTATAAAGTTTGCATATAATAAGACCATGCATATTGCTACTTCATATTCTCATTTTGAAATTTTTCATGGTTTTAATCCACTTACTCCTTTAGATTTGATGCCTTTACCTGTTGATGGCAGGGGTAGCTTGGATGAACAAAAGAAGGCAGAGTTGGTGAAGTCACTTCATGAGAGGGTACGGCTTCAAATTATCCAAAAGAATGAAAAAGGTTGCTTCTCAAGCCAATAAAGAGCGAAGGCGTGTCATCTTTGAACCAGGGATTGGGTTTGGGTTCACATGTGCAAAGAAAGATTCCCAGCCCATCGAAGGACTAAGTTGCATCCTCGAGGAGATGGACCTTTCCAAATTCATGAGGAAATTAATGACAATGCATATAAAGTAGATTTTCCATGTGAGTATAATGTTTCTATTACTTTCAAAGTTTCTGATCTTTCTCCTTTTGATGTAGGTGAAGATTCGAAATTGAATCCTTTTGAGGAGAGGGGGGGGGGGGGAATGATGGGAACCAAGGTGGAACTACTCTTAAAGATTATTTGCAGGTTCCCAATGGACCAATTACAAGATCAGGGCCCAAGAAGATCAAGGGCCAAGAAGATCAATGAAGCAATGCAAGGATTGGTGCAATCCATTTCGGATGAAGCTAGCAAGAGCCCAACACTCAAGATGGCTTAGAAGAAGGAGAACCAGTTTTGATCCAAGCTGTGGAAGACATGACTTAGAGATAGGGCCTATTCTTATTGGGGGCTTCCAATTTAGTTAAAGGATTTATTTTATTAGTTTAGAATAAGTGGGCTTCCAGATGCTCGGCCCACATGTCTTATTTCTTATGAACTAGGGTTTTCGGGAAGGCCTTGTATTTTGGCCAAGGGCTTATTTGGAAAGTTACTTTTTAGGAACAATGATATAAACCCGCAGGAAAAGAATCCCTTGAACCCACAATCAATTTGAAAACTCCTCAGGAAAGCCAAAATCAAGCCAATGGATGGAGAACCTAAACCCGATGAGAACTCGTTTCAAGAACCTAGATTATATTAAAATCTAGACCCGTTGAAGAACCCGTCCCAAGAACCCCGATTATAAAGGAGGAACGCCACAAAGGTTGTGATTTACCTTTGATAAGTTCAAAAGTTCAATTAAGAACAAGAGGAGTAAAACTCAACTCATAATGAATAAATTCATCAAATTTCATAAACTTGTTAACATGAGGCAACAAAGAGTATTTAAACTAAAACCTAATTAAACCCTAGCCAAAATATTGCCCTATCTTCCAAAAATACCCCTGAGTGAACAGTGCCGCATCTACAGTAAGTCGCTACAGTAATTCGGCTACAGTAACCTCTTGAAACCCTAGTTCCTAAAAAGTAACTTTCCAAATAAGCCATTTGCCAAAATACAAGGCCTTCCCAAAAACCCTAGTTCAAAAGAAATAATAACTTTCCCAACTTGCCCCCTTAAGTCTTTCTCATAATAAATATAATTATTCTAAAATAATAAAATATGTCCTTTAAATGAAGTAAACAAGTTGGGCTCTTGCTTGAGTCGTCCTAAGTGGATTGTATCACCTCATTGATACTCTTGGCTCTTGATCTTGTGATTGACCCTTCTGGAACTTGCAAAAGATCTTTAAGACTACACCCACTTTGGTTCTCATCACAAGGGTTTCAAGAGGTTACTGTAGCATTATTGTAGCCGCGACATTCTTCATCCAGGGGCATTATGGGTAAAAGGGGCTTTATTTTGGCTAGGTTTTTAATTAGGTTTGGTTTAAATATTTTTTGTAGCCTCATTTGAAGTTTTATACAATATTGAATTTTATTTGTGAGTTGAGTTTACTCATTTTGTTCTTGATTGAACTTTTGAACTCATCAAAGGTAAATTACAACCTTTGTGGCATTCCACCTTGTAATCTGAGTTCTTGAGATGGGTTCTTCAACGAGTCTAGATTATTATATAATCTAGGTTCTTGAAACGAGTTCTCATCAGGCCTAAATTCTCCATCCATTGACTTGATTTTGGCTTTCTAGGAGAGTTTTCAAATTGATTGTGAGTTCAAGGGATTTCATTCCCATCTAGTCACCACCACGAGGGACGTCACAAGCCATCGGCATAGCCACCCATGGCAGCATGGCTGCCACCATCGTGCACTCGAGGCCTCTCTCTCGCATTCCCTCTTTGTTCCTCTCAGACTTAGCCCCTTTCTCCTGCAGTGCCACCGCAAAGCCACCAGCAAAACCTTGGGCCACCACTCCATGTCAAGCAACCCCCGCACACTCAGCCCCTTTCCCCTCTCAAATCCACACCTCTCTCCCTCTCCTTTGTTTCTCTCTCTGCCACGACATCCCTACTGCCGTATGCCACCTCCAGCCATGGCATCAGCCACCCATGGCACCCCCATCACTAGCCCCTATTCCCTAGGCCACCAATGCCCCTCATAACCATCCAATCGCAAGACCTTCGTCTTGACTTCTCCTCCACCCCACGACCATCTCTGCCTCAGCCACCTCATGCCGCCCCGAGCTCCACCACCATGCCCCATTCCCTCGTCTGAGAACCCTTGCTCCAGTAACCCAAACAACCCTGTTTTAGGGTCAAGACAGTGACCACTAGGGGGCGATCACTACCCAAATCAGTGGATTTTGGCGCCATGAGACCTTTTTGGACAGCAAGCAATGCAACGAGTCAGCTCCGATGCATGGTATAATTCCTTTTTCATTCACTCGAAAGTTATTTTATTGTGAAGCTTGATTGGCGTTGTGGACTGTGTTGTTGTTGTCAACTGTGTGGTGTTGTGAATCTTGAACTGTGTGATGTTGTTGTGATGTGTTGTGTGACATATTATAAAGTGTGGGATGGTTGGAAGTGTTAGGAACTATGAATTATGCTCTGTGGAGTAGTTTGTATTGTGGCAGTGCGTAGTGCGTAGTGTGAAGTGATGAGTGTTATTGTGTAATCATGTTGTGGCTGTAAGTAGTGTGAACTGGTAGAGTTATGAAGTTGTGACGTAATGGTGGTATGTCGCGATGTTGTGAAGTGTTGGGATTAACTGTAGAGTTGTGCTATGAGAAGAATGGGGTGATGGAGTAGTTGTGCAGTGGCCAGATGCCATGTGAAGTGATGGGATCACGATGCAATTTGGAAGTGGTTAAGACATTGAAGGTTGGGGAAGACTGTGAAGGATGATGATTATATGTGTTTGAGTTAGACATTAGTGTCTGGTGTATGAAGCTTGTTTACACAAGTGGACGTTTATTGGATTATATGTTGATCTTAGGTGATAAAAAGGGATAAGGTACATGTGTAAATTGGTTGTAAACATGTGCCGGACAAATTTACCATATGTAATGGATAATCTGTCTTTGGCTTAAAGTTGTGTATATGCATGGCTAAAATTAGAGTAAATGGTATGAAGCCATGGGAATGGAATCCCTTGAACCCACAGTCAATTTGAAAACTCTCTCAAAAAAGCCAAAATCAAGTTAATTGATGGAAAACCTATACCCGTTGAGAACTCGTTTCAAGAACCTAGATTATATTAAAATCTAGGCCTGTTGAAGAACCTGTCTCAAGAACCCAGATTACAAGGATGAACGTTACAAAGATTGTGATTTATCTTTGATAAGTTCAAAAGTTCAATCAAGAACAAGAGGAGTAAAACACAACTCACAAAGAAACAATTCATCAAATTTTACTAACTTCTTAAAATGAGGCTACAAAGAGTATTTAAAGCAAAACTTAATTAAAACCCTAGCCAAAATAAATCCCAATCTTCCAAAAATGCCCCTTGTGTGAATAGTGTTGCATCTATAGTGCGGCTACATGATATGAACCCGCAGGAAAGGAATCCCTTGAACCCACAGTCAATTTGAAAACTCCCCAAGAAAGCCAAAATCAAGTCAATGGATGGTGAACCTAGACCCAATGAGAACTCGTTTCAAGAACTTAGATTATATTCAAATCTAGACCCGTTGAAGAACCCGTCTCAAGAACTCAGATTACAAAGGAGGAACGCCACAAAGGTTGTGATTTACCTTTGATAAGTTCAAAAGTTCAATTAAGAATAAGAGGAGATAAACTCAACTCACAATGAATAAATTCATCACATTTCATAAACTTCATAAACTTCTGAAAATGAGGCTACAAAGAGTATTTAAACCAAAATCTAATTAAAACCCTAGATAAAATAAAACCTCATCTTCCAAAAATACCCATGAGTGAACAGTGCCGCGGCTACAGTACGGCGCTACAGTAACCCTAACCCTAGTTCAATAAAACAATAACTTTCCCAACATGCCCTTACATAGGCATAAACCCAATTATTTTAAGCAAATAAAATAGGTCCTTGAAATTAATTAAATAAGTTGAAAGCTTTCAAGTGCCCAAAGCCTATATAAGTCATGTTGTTGCCCTTTCCATAGCTTATAAAATGAATCAAAGCATAATCTTCATCGTTTAAGCCCTTGAACTTGTATTTGGCTCATCTGGAACTTGCAACATATCTTTAAGACTAGGCCCACCTTGGTTCTCATCATTCCCCCCTATCCTCAAAAGGATTCGACCTCGAATCTCCACCTGGATCAAAGGGAAAAATGTTAGTAACATTATCATTAATTTCATATGCATTATCATTAATTTGTTCAAGAATTTGAAAAAATCCATCGAAGCTAGTCCTGTTGGCAACAGATAAAGACATTAAATCTAAATGAGTAAATTGATTAAGTCTATAAACAATTTTAAAAGGAGAATATAAAGTGGTAGTATGCATGGTCCTATTATATGCAAACTCTATAAATCCATCCATAAACATAAAAATAGAATCTCTATTACTTTCTTTCCAAGGAGCCCCAGAACAAAGTCTATAGATATGTCTACACATGACTCACTAGGAATAGGTAAAAGTGTATACAACCCCAGTGGCAAAAGCTTAAATTTGGCCTTTCTACAAGTAATGTACCTGCCACAAATGCGATTGACATATCTCTTCATCTTTGACCAACATAATCGTTCATGCAAAATGTCTAAAGTTTTCATGAGACCAGAATGACTACTCCAATTATATGCAAACTCAATGAAAGACAGATGACAGTCCCGCAAATGTTCATGCAGCAAGTCAATGTATGGCAAATGATACTCCCACAAATGTTCATGAAACATACCTAAAGCTTTTCTTACACCAAAATGACCAGTCCAATTATATGCAAACACAATGAATGACAAGTAGTACTCCCACAAACGTTCATGCAACATGTTAATGAATGACGAATGATACTTCCATAAACGTTCATGCAACACTTCAATGAATGGCAAAAGATACTCCCACAAACATTCATGCAACACATCAATGAATGACAATTGATACTTCTACAAACATTCATGCAACACGCCATTGAAAGGCAAATGATATTCCCACAAACGTTCATGCAACACAACAAAAGTCTTCCTTACACCATGGTTACCCAACAAACCACCATGTCCATCACACACAAGCAACTTACGCATAAAACTAGTAGGTACACAAAATCTATTCTTTCTAAACAAGTACCAATCTATTTTATAGAACTTACCAAACGATGCTTTCTCACATGTTCCATACACACTAGCAAAGTCATCATCATTAGCATGCAATTCCTTATCATATTCAAGTTTCAACAATTTTGCATCTAAAATGAAGATAAGGACATACCTTCTTGCTAAAGCATCAACCACAAAAGTTTCCATACCTTGTGTGTATTTGAATACATGAGGAAAAGTCTCAATACAATCCTCCCGCTTAGCACGCATTATAGTCAACAACCTACCTTGTCCCTTTAAGTGTGTCAATGACTCATGTTCTTCCAAGAAAGGTCGGTTAGGAATTGTTGCACCTGGCACAAAATCAATGTAGTCCTCTATCTCCCTAATCGGTGGAAATCCACTAAATACACCACTTGGAAGCACGACCTCATATCCCTGCAACAAAGAAACAACAATACTAGGCAAACATACGTCAAGTTCATTAGGATTAAGACTTGCCTTAGCATAAAAACTCACTTTTCTCTTTGTTTTTCTCACTTTCTTCACACTCTCTTTTCTTTTCACTCTCTTTTTCTTTTTCACTCTCTTTTTCCCTTTCACACTCCTTTTTCTTTTCACTCTCTTTTTTTCTATCACTCTTTTTTTCTTCATCTTTTTTTGTACTCTCGACCTCACAATTATTTTTCAACTCATTCTCTCTTGTGCTTGAGGTCTTATTCTCACCCTCTTCTTTTTTCTCTCATTTTCTCTCTTTCTCCATTTCGGTCTCACTATTTCTTTTCTTCTCAATCTCATCTTCACTCTTGCTTTTCAGCTCAATCTCACTTTCACTCTTGCTTGTTTGCTCAATCTCCTTTTCACTTTTTCTTTTTTGATCACTCTCAATTTCACTCGTTCTTTTTTGAGCAACCTCACTTTTCAAATTCAATTGGTCCCGATGGACATGTGTTGGAGTTAAATGAGCAAGTTTGATTGTTTTTCCATCCTTTTTAAAACTGTACATGTTCGTTAACCTATCATGGATCACCTTCCTATCATACTGCCATGGCTTCCCCAACAAAATATGACCAGCATGCATAGGCACTACATCACAAAGGACCATATCCTGGTAATTTTTAATTGAAAAAGAAACTAGCACTTGCTTATTTACCCTAACCTCCCCACAATTACTCAACCACTGCAACATGTATGGTCTAGGGTGTTTCAAGATAGGTAAATTCAATTTCTCAACTAAAGTTGTACTAGCCAAATTAATACAACTCCTCAAATCAACGATCATACTACATACCTTGTTGTTGATGTGGCATCTAGTATGAAAAATGTTCTCACTCTGCTGCTCTATATCATCCATCTTAACTTTTGTATTGAGTGCATGCCTGGTAACAAGAGAATCACCATAGTCTTCATTCTCATACCCATTTTCAACACTAAACTCAGGATGCCTCCTATCACTCCTGCCATGAAGATTTCTAATTACCGCATCTTGATGATCCATCCTATCCCTCACTTCATCCAACACCAAGTTCAACTTCTCAAACTGCTGTTGCATGGCTTGCAACATAAGGGATGAGTTATGTACCATCCCCTTTGGTGATGAGTCACTCCTATGAGACATCATAATGTGCTGCAAAAAAAGAATGTTAGTGGAAAACCTCACACACTCCCTTACGTGTTTACACTTGAATAATGGCACTCCACTCGTGAAAGTATGTGATGGGAACCAAGATGAGCCGAGTCTTAAATATCATTTGCAACTTCCAGATGAGCCAAGAAGATCAAGAAGACAATGCAAGGATTGATGCAATCCACTTGGGACGAGTTTAGCAAGAGCCCAATATTCAAGATGGGGGCTTGAAAGATAAAGATCCAGTTTTGATTCATTTGATCAGCTATGGAAGAGGGCAACGACAAGACTTAAAGGCTTTGGGCTCTTGAAGGGTTTCAACTTATTGAAATCATTTAACGAACTTATTTCATTAGTTTAGAATAATTGAGTTTATTATAGGAAGCACTTAAGGGGCCGTATGCAAGGACATGTTGGGAAAGTTATTATTTTATTGAACTAGGGTTAGGGTTACTGTAGCCGAGTTACTATAGCGCCGCACTGTAGCCGTGGAACTGTTCATCCGGGGGCACTTTTGGAAGATGGGGGTTTATTTTGGCTAGGGTTTCATTAGGTTTTGTTTTAAATACTCTATGTAGCCACATTTTAATTAGTTTATGAAGTTTATGAAATTTGATGAATTTATTCATTGTGAGTTGAGTTTATCTCCTCTTGCTCTTAATTGAACATTTGAATTTATCAAAGGTAAATCACAACCTTTGTGGCGTTCCTCCTTTGTAATCTGGGTTCTTGAGACGGGTTCTTTAACGGGTCTAGATTTTAATATAATCTAGGTTCTCCATCCATTGACTTGATTTTGGCTTTCTTGGGGAGTTTTCAAATTGACTGTGGGTTCAAGGGATTTCATTCCTGCGAGTTCATATCATTCGGTATTCAGAGCAAGGTTTCCAATCAGGTCTGATTCTATCTTTTAATTCTAGCATCCTTTATTTTAATTCTAGGGCTTTATTGTTCTAGGGTTGCCACAAAAAAAAAATTAGAAACAAAAAGTAGGCTGCCAAAATTCTTAGGGTTTTGGGTTTGGCTGAAATTTGCATCACCTAGGGTTTCAAAATTCTAGGGTTTCTTGCATCTCTAAGTTTATCAATTTCTTGGAGTGTCGTTCCATTGATTCTCTTCTACTTCATTGTCCATGCTTGTGTGTTTGAATTCAA
The DNA here is from genome assembly GCF_001411555.2 of Juglans regia. Taxonomy (NCBI): domain Eukaryota; kingdom Viridiplantae; phylum Streptophyta; class Magnoliopsida; order Fagales; family Juglandaceae; genus Juglans; species Juglans regia. The sequence continues at coordinate 5,969 of NW_023362634.1, read as the reverse complement.
TTGCTTGGTTTTTCCAATTGAATATTTCTGTTTGCGGTTGAATTAGAGAAAAGAAAAGAAAGGAAATGAAAGGAAAAGAAAAGAAAAGAAAAGAAAGGAAAAGAAAAGAAAAGAAAAAAAGAAAAAAAAAATTCGAAAAAAAAATAGAAAGAAGAAGAAGAAGAAAAGAGAAGGTGGCGTATTCAAAGTTGCTACATAGATACAACAAAGCGAAAGAAAGTATTTGTTGATTCTGCATTTATCATCATAGGAGTTGAATACATCATTGTGAGTTGAGTTTATCTCCTCTTGCTCTTAATTGAACATTTGAACTTATCAAAGGTAAATCACAACCTTTGTGGCATTCCTCCTTTGTAATCTGGGTTCTTGAGACGAGTTCTTCAACGTGTCTAGATTTTAATATAATCTAGGTTCTTGAAACGAGTTCTCATCTGGTCTAGGTTGTCCATCCATTGACTTGATTTTGGCTTTCTTGGGGAGTTTTCAAATTCACTGTGGGTTCAAGCGATTTCATTCCCGCGGGTTCATATCAGTATGAGTCCTTGTGCGGTTTCGATGCTGTTAGTTCCTAAGAAGGATGGAACATGGAGGATGTGTGTTGACTGCCGAGCCATCAACAACATAACGGTAAAGTATCGTCATCCCATTCCTAGATTAGATGATATGTTGGATGAATTGCATGGTTCTTGTGTCTTTACAAAAATTGATCTTAAGAGTGGATATCATCAGATTAGGTTGAAATAAGGTGAAGAATGGAAAACTGCTTTTAAGACTAAATATGATTTGTATGAGTGGTTAGTGATGCCTTTCGTTTTAACTAATGCTCCAAGCACATTTATGCGTTTGATGAACCATGCTTTGCGAGCATTTATTGGCAGATTTGTAGTTGTGTATTTTAATGATATCCTGATCTATAACAAAAATTTGGAAGAACATGTAATTCATTTGAAATCTGTTTTGGAAATTCTAAGGAAAGAAAGGTTGTTTGCTAACCTCAAAAAGTGCACCTTTTGCACGGATAAGCTTGTGTTTCTTGGTTTTGTTGTTAGTAAGAGAGGAATTGAGGTGGATGAGGAAAAGGTGAAGGCAATCCAAGAGTGGTCAATGCCTACAACAGTCAGCCAAGTGAGGAGTTTCCACTGCTTAGCTAGCTTCTACAGACGGTTTGTGCGTGATTTTAGTAGCTTAGCCGCCCCTCTTACTAAAGTCATCAAGAAAAATGTGCTGTTTAAGTGGGGTAAAGAACAAGAAAAGGCATTTAGTTTGATCAAAGAAAAGTTAACTATTGCGCCTTTGCTTGTTTTACCTAACTTTGCTAAAACTTTTGAAATTGAGTGTGATGCTTCAGGCATAGGTATTGGAGCTGTTTTGATGCAAGAAGGGCCGTCCAATTGCTTATTTCAGTGAAAAGTTGAGTGGGGCAGCCCTAAATTACCCTACTTATGATAAGGAGATGTATGCCTTGGTGAGGGCTTTGGAAAATTTGCAACACTATCTATGGCCAAAGGAGTTTGTGATTCGCACAGATCATGAGTCTTTGAAGCATTTGAAAGGACAGCAAAGGTTGAACAAACGCCATGCCAAGTGGGTGGAATTCATTGAAACATTTCCGTATGTGATCAGATATAAGCAAGGTAAGGAAAATGTGGGGGCTGATGCATTGTCCCTAAGGTATGCCTTGCTTTCCATTTTAGATACAAAAATGCTTGGCTTTGAATACATTAAGGAATTGTATGCTCAAGATTCTTATTTTGGTGATGTGTTCAATGCATGTGAAAAAGTGGCGTTTGGTAAGTTTTATAGGTATGATGGATTTTTGTTTCGGGAAAATAAACTGTGTTTGCCAATGTGTTCTTTGCGCGAATTGCTTGTCAGAGAAGCTCATGGTGGTGGTTTGATGGGTCATTTTGGTGTAGCTAAGACTTTAGGAATTTTGCATAAACATTTTTTTTGGCCTCATATGAAACGTGATGTGGAAAGAATTTGTGAGAAGTGTATCACGTGTAAACAGGCTAAGTCTAAGTTGAAACCCCATGGTTTGTACACCCCTTTGCCAATAACTAGTGAACCTTGGACTGATATTTCTATGGATTTTGTTTTAGGTTTACCTAGGACTAAGAGGGGGAGAGATTCAGTTTTTGTGGTGGTAGATAGATTTTCCAAGATGGCACACTTCATCGCATGTCATAAAACTGATGATGCATCACATATAGCTTATTTGTTCTTCAAAGAAATTGTTAGGTTACATGGTATGCCTAAGACCATTGTTTCTGATAGGGATGCAAAGTTTTTGAGTTACTTTTGGAAGACTTTGTGGGGAAAGCTGGGAACTAAGTTGTTGTTTTCTACTACTTGTCATCCACAAACGGATGGTCAAACTGAAGTAGTAAATAGAACTTTGTCCTCTTTGTTGCGTGCTATCATTAAAAAGAACTTGAAAGCATGGGAAGATTGTTTGCCACATGTTGAATTTGCTTACAATCGAAGTATACATTCTGCAACTAAGTTTTCACCATTTGAAATTGTTTATGGCTTTAACCCATTGTCACCTTTGAATTTAACTTCTTTACCTTTGAGTGAACGTGTGAACTTAGATGGCAAAAAGAAGGTAGAATTTGTAAAGATGGTTCATGAAAAGGCACGGCTGAACATTGAAAGGAGGACTAAACAATATGTCCATCAAGCCAACAAGGGATGCAAGAAGGTAGTGTTTCAACCAGGAGATTGGGTTTGGTTGCACCTAAGGAAGGACCATTTTCCAGAGAAACGACGTTCAAAACTCCTACCTCGGGGAGACGGACTATTTCAAGTAGTAGAACGCATCAATGATAATGCCTACAAGCTTGACTTACCAGGTGAGTATGGTGTCAGTGCAAGCTTTGACGTTGCTGATTTGTCTCCTTTTGATGTAGGTGATGATTTGAGGACAAATCCTTCTCAAGAGGGGGAGAATGATGCAAACCAAGAAGCTGGACATGCTGATCATACAAGTGGGAATGGAGCTGAATTTGCACAAGACCCTTTGTCACTTCCTGGTGGCCCAATTACAAGACTTAGAGCTAAACGTTTCAAGGAAGCACTAAATGGGCTAATCCAAAAGAATTGGGCTGATTCTGAAAAGACCAAGATGGGCTCAAATAATATTCAAGACTTAGTCCATGTCATCAAAGTAATTGAAGAGGCTAATTAGCATGTAAAAATATGATGTATGGTCTGACCATTAAAGGACGTGAATTTGTTGAGTTTCAAGAATATTAAATAGGTGAATGAACTTGGTCTTGCCTGGGTATGTCAAATACATTGAATTTAGTCATTTAGACATTTTTGGCTGCCTCTAGAAGTCCAAGAGGCCTAAAAATTGTGGGACTTGTTATGTTAATATTTGTGTTGCTTTTAAAGCTGTAGTTATGACTTTTCCTATTCTTGGAGGGTTGTTCCAAGTATATAGAGGGGTTATTTCGAGTTTGAATATCAGATTGGAAATTTCAGAAGCTTATTTGTCTTTGTGAGGTCTTGTGTTCCTCTTGGTTCTTCAAAGAACTCTTTGAACTTATCAAGTTAATCTTGTGGCATTCATGCTCCAAACTTATCACCTTGATTCTGATTTCTTGGTGTGGCGTTTTTAATCCTTCGTAGTCTTGGTTTTCATCTAGTTGGGTGACTGGTCAAGGCTCAACCAATCTTGTCAATACGATCTTGGGGTTCCAAGCCATCATTGCTATCGGGTTTCATCACAATTGTTGGTGGAGTTCATATCACTATGGTACTACCATGACCTTAGGGTAAGTATGCCCCAACCCGGGGCGAATCGGAGTAACTCTTATTTTTACTAAATTTCCACGCTTAGTTAGTAAACCATGTGAGGGCAAAGTGGCAAAAAAAAGAGGTGGGAGTTTTTTTCTTTTGGGCATCCTATGGTACTACCATGACCTTAGGGTAAGTATGCCCCAACCCGGGGCGAATCGGAGTAACTCTTATTTTTACCAAATTGTACACGCTTAGTTAGAAACCATGTGAGGGCAAAGTGGCAAAAATAAGAGTTGGAATTTTCTGCTCGTGGGCATCCTATGGTACTACCTTGACCTTAGGTTAAGAATGCCCCAACCCGGGGGGAATTGTAGCAACTCTTATTTTTACCAAATTGTCCACGCTTAGTTAGTAAACTATGTGAGGGCAAAGTGGCAAAAAAAAGAGGTGGGAGTTTTTTTCTTTTGGGCATCCTATGGTACTACCATGACCTTAGGGTAAGTATGCCCCAACCCGGGGCGAATCGGAGTAACTCTTATTTTTACCAAATTGTACACGCTTAGTTAGAAACCATGTGAGGGCAAAGTGGCAAAAATAAGAGTTGGAATTTTCTGCTCGTGGGCATCCTATGGTACTACCTTGACCTTAGGTTAAGAATGCCCCAACCCGGGGGGAATCGTAGCAACTCTTATTTTTACCAAATTGTCCACGCTTAGTTAGAAACCCTGTGAGGGCAGAAAATGGTAAAAATAAGAGGTGGGAGTTCTTTGCCTGTGGGCATCCTATGCTACTACCATGACCTTAGCGTAAGTTTGCCCCAACACGGGGGGAATCGGAGCAACTCTTATTTTTACCAAATTGTCCACGCTGAGTTAGAAACCATGTGAGGGCAAAGTGGCAAAAATAAGAGGTGAGAGTTTTTTCTTGTGGGCATCCTATGCTACTACCATGACCTTAGGGTAAGTTTGCCCCAACCCGGGGGGAATGGGAGCAACTCTTATTTTTACCAAATTGTCCACGCTTAGTTAGAAACCATGTGAGGGCAAAGTGGCAAAAATAAGAGGTTAGATAGGGGGTCTGGTTATTTAACCAGTCCCTTCGTTCCGGGGATCCACGTAACGATCTAACGATCGATCTCAAATACTTATTTAAAATGCATAAACATTAACTTAATTAAAAGTAATAAAGATAGAATATTATTTGAACTAACTTTAGTTTTTAAAAGAATATTCCTTCGTCATTAATAAAATGATGAAGTCTTATTTAATATATTTAAAAGGATAAAGCCATTTAATTAATTAAAACTTTCAACATAATTTAAATCTCATAATATCTAAAATAGTTGAAATCATTTTAATAATGATATTAAAATGATTTCTGGCAATTATAATATTTTTGGAGCTATACAAGAATTTTACAATTCTAGTATTTAAAATCAAACTTAATTTAGTAACACTGGAAATACTCCTTATAAATTTTTCCTGCATATTTAAAACACTGGGTGTGCCCTAGAAGTCATAAGATATCTTTTGAAACACGCCATCGAGGTTCGACATGCATAACGAGGGTCGCAGTCAATAGAGAGAAGGGGCGGACAGTTTCATAATTTTCGTCCTCAGAACTTGCTTACGTCAGAAAGAATGAACCGTAGGTCAGAAAGAAGAAGCGTACGTAAGAAGGAAGGAGCGGGGTATTACAGGAATAGTGGCCTGGAACCACCATGATTCCCTCTTCACTGTAGCTTCATTGGTCTTATAGAGGTGTCCAGGTCATTCAAGAGGCAGAAAATCACTCAAACCACACTTGCAAATTTCGTACCAATGCGAGGTCATTGAAGACATGAAGACAATGTGAGGACCAACATCAACAGATTCGTACCAAGTATAAGCAAATTTCGAGGACGGAATCTTTTAGAAGGAAGGGAGATTGTGGCCAACCGTTCATTTTTTCTCTCAATTGGTCACAAGTCTTACCTCTGCGTTTTAAATCTCAAATTTATGTTTTAAATTTAGCAGATGATTTTTAAATGGAGCCTAGTGTTTTAAAGTCTTCAAAATATTTTAAATGTCCAAAACTATTTTAAACGGGTATTTTTAGTATTATTGAACCAAACCCATATGTTCAAGTAAGCCTTTTTATATTTTGATTCTAATGTTTATAGCTATGGCTCTATATACTATAAAGCGTATGAAAGAATTGATATGACTATGGAACTTGGATTT